>NW_010190762.1:323-1821 GCF_000695765.1 Mesitornis unicolor | reverse complement strand
AAGAGTAATGGAGCATTTTAGTGATTCTGAGTTGTAGATGCAGATGGTTGCCCACATGTGTGCTAACTTTTAGCAGAACAAAAAGATATGAGACCGTGAAGCTTCTCCAGCAGGTTGTGGATACTGTTAGGTTCACTGCTTGTAAACTGGCCAGCATTCAAGAGACTGTGTTTTGGTCTGAGATATACATAGGTTAGGAAATGATGAACTGCGTTTTTCCTTGGTGCCAGATTGTGTTCCGTTTCTATACCCCAGAGAGAGTCCGAGTTGTTCATTATACTTTGTCCTGGTTAAAAAGGAAGAGAGGCAGTAGATAACATTTAGTGTCCAATAGGAGTGGTCAGTGAAGTGTAGAGATGGCTCCGTCAGTGGGGAGGGGTGCAGATCATGAGAACAATCTTAACAGCAGGGCAGATTTCCAAATGGACTGGGACACCTGATAGGTAATTGCTGCTGGTTCTTCTGTTCTGCTTTGTAAAAATCTTCTATTCCCAGGAGCATCCCAAACATTTAATAGAACATCTTCTTTAATCTCTGTGACTTCTTTACTCAGAGCAGCCTCATACCATTCCTCTTCAGATTTTGTGCAGTTCTAAGAAGGGGCCAGCCAGGACACAGGGGTTCACGCCAGCACTGCAGGGCTAGCAGAATTTCACCTCGGTGCGTAATCCCTGCTCCTCCAAAAGCCAGATAGTTCTTCTGGGATCACTGCATGCTTGACATCGAATTTCTTCATTACTCTCATGAGACAGAGATAAGTGTTCAAAGGTTTCCACAAACTTTCAACGTCACGATTCCCACGTGTTCCAGTGGGAGTCACGCGCCCTGGAATGCTGTTTTTGCTCAGCAACAGAAATATTATGAAGTGACTGCTGTTGGATAGTTTCCAGCCTCAGCGGCATCTTTTCACTATCCAGTTTCGCAGTAGAATGATTTAAGCAGAAATAAGTGCCTTCTGAGTTACTGTAGGCAAGCAAAGGCGATTTCCATGAGCATCTTCTGATAGGCAGGGGTCAAGAAAGATCACGCCATGGTGCAAGGACTGCTATGGCTGTGATCTGGGGAGACAGGTCAGAGGAGCGGGGTGCGCTCAGGTCTGTGCCGTGCAGACACGGAAACTTAAATACACCTGCGTGTTGCAGCCGGGGCATGCTCCAAAATTCACTGTCCTGAGGGCTTCAGCGTCTGCCACGGTCTGCCCAGCTGCAATTGTGGCAACAAATGTGTTGGTGCAGATGCGCTATTTAAAGGGGGGTTGCGTTTTTCGGAAAGTTTTTGTGTAAGTGGAGCGGGCAGAACTGGCCTTCAGACCTGGGGGCTCCTAGGAGGACTGATCCACAAGCCCATCAAGGAGATGCACCCTGATGGAGCTTTGCACCATTTTCAGAAGGCAGAGGTATGACATTAGGAAAGAGAAGGTAAATACTCCCTAAATATCTCCTTAAACGAGCAGATAAATTTTTTTAACAGTTGTTTGTTTTGCACATCCAGCCGGCAG
>NW_010190762.1:0-227 GCF_000695765.1 Mesitornis unicolor | reverse complement strand
CCGCCGCCATCTCGTCCCCTCGCTCTCCGTCGCGAGAGCGAAAGCATATCGCTCTGTCGTGACAGGACCGGGCGATTGTCAGGCAAGCAGCAGGCGCGGGGGGGTGGAAAGGGTTTAATCAAACTTCCAGACACCTCCCGGCTTTATCAGCCCCGGTGGCACGATGTGCAGTGTTGTGTAAAATTAAATAAATAACGGCGTCGGCCCCCTCTCCTTTCCCGCCCGTA
>NW_010190761.1:0-10397 GCF_000695765.1 Mesitornis unicolor | reverse complement strand
CGGCGCGGCCAGGGGCAGGGCCTCGCTCTGCGGGGCTTCCCGCCCGCGGAAGGGCCGGCCTGGGCCCGGCGTAGCTGCTTGGCCGGGACCGTTGGGGGACTAATGGCCGCTCGCTCTCTCTCCTAGTCGTCTCACAAGACGTTCAAGATCAAACGCTTCCTTGCGAAGAAGCAGAAGCAGAACCGGCCTATCCCGCAATGGATCCGCATGAAAACGGGCAATAAGATCAGGTAATGTGATCAGCAGTTGCGAGGACCTGCACAGGCTCTGGATCAGGCTGCGTGTGCACTGCGGGCTGCAGTCAGAAACTGGCTGTGTAAAAGTGTTTATGCAAATAACAGTGCAGTTTTGCAGCCGTGAATACCACACAAATGTGCTGGTGCAGCTCCTCGGAACGCTGTCGGGTGTTGAGTTTTTTTGAGGTAGAGTGGGACTTCCACGCTGCTTCCTTCTGTAGTAGTTCAGTTCATTCCAATGCCTTACAAGTATCCACGGGTATTCAGTGGTGGCATGGTAAAACTGAAAGTGGATTGTTTATCCCAGAATTTGTACTCTGGCAACCTCTCTGCTTTTGACATTCCCCTCCCCAACACCTTTCCCCTCTCAGAGCTGTCCTGCTGGGTCCCTGCATTTTCGAGGAGCAGCACCTTCCTGGGCATGGGTGTTCTGAGATACGTAGAAGATTGTACATACGGGAGCAAAGGGCCTGTTGAGTGTACGGGAGATGAGATGAGTGGTGTAAGATCCTTGGCACTTGAGTACAGAATTCATTTGCAACAGTTTCTTCTTGTTTGCCTATAGTGTTTGTTTTCAAGCATTGTATTTAGGAAAATGCAGTAAGAGCGCTGGGTAAATGTGATGCATGCAGAAGGTGGTGCATATCTGAGCTCTCTGCTTTAGAATCTTAAACCACTATAGCTTGGTCACTTGCAATGTGCAGCAGGCTTTTTGTCTCATATGCTCACCTGTCTGGGCTTTTTAGAGGAACAGGATTCTTTCTCCCAGATCATTTTTTGTCCCAAGCAGTAAGGAGAATGGCAGTAGCAGTGAAACAGCACAGAATTGACAGGTTCTGTTCCTGTTACTTCTGACTTCTTTATTTCTTAGGAAAATTTGGTGGTGTGTGTCCCAAACTGTATCCTGACCTTACAGCTACTGACTTACAATGGGGTTCTGTTTTAGCTAAATTGCAGTACTTTGGAATACTTAATTGTAGGGCAAAATAATGAATTTTTGTCATGTGACACTTCAGTACCTTGGTCATCAGTTCTATCCAAACTGTGCTAAAGCAGGCTGCAATTACAGTGCTTCATTCTGTGGGAGTACTGCCATGTCCCTGCTGAGAGTAACTCTGTTGGTGCTGTCTTTGGTTTCACCTGTACGGTGGTGAAACCATTTGTTCTTAACGTGTACAAGTGCACACTGATAAATGAGTATACTTTCCTGGAAGAAGGCCTTTTCCGTATGCTGCTCTGCTTCCATATTTTGAACAAAAGTAATACTTTCTGTGTTAGACCATGAACTGCGTTCAGGAGGTAGTTTTCATTATCACTGGACAGTCGATACAAGATCACAGGTCTTGTCTCCAAAAGGAGGTAGGATATTCACACGCCAGTGCTGATGCATCTCTGCAGGCATCTCTATCTCTTGGAGGTCTGGATTCTGTTGCAGTAGTGTGCTGGTTGGTTCATGAATGAAGAAAGTAAACAGAGATGGAAATTTAAAAAAATAAGTACACAGCTGATTACTGTTGGCAGCTTGCATTATAGCACATGGGAAAGATATCGGACCTTTACTGCTGAGCTGATTCAAGGTGGTTTCGGTCCGCCTGGATCTTCAGGTGTGCGTTTTGCTAATTTCCACTGCTTTTGTTGTAGGTACAACTCCAAAAGGAGACACTGGAGAAGGACCAAACTGGGCTTGTAAGCACGGCCGTCTCCTGGGAACTCTAATAACGCTTGTCTTCTGCGTCAGATCGATACACCCCGTATGTTGTTTGGGGACCCCCAAGTGATTCCTTCTGTGGTGCTGGACTGCAATCCCCAATGTTTTGTTTTGTTATTTTTTTTAACAGGCTGGTCTGTTTTCTAATAGGCTAGGATTATTAATGTTAATGGGGAGAATCTTGAAGTCATTTGCATCTGAAACATGAAGACTGTGTTCTATTAGTGTTCTTTCTCCTAGGCATCATCATGAGCTTACTAATAAATATGGGCCTCAATGACTTGGTTGGAATTATTTGAAATATATATGTGGAGGAGATAGTAACAGAGCATGAAAACAAACAGTACTGTGAATATAATCTCGCTTAGTGTGAGAAACCTCGTCAGCTCTTTTCAGATGGAGTAGGCTGTGTCTTCCTTTTCACTTACTGTAAACCTTTAAGAGCAAAGTGTACCAATTTTTTAAAGAAAAGGCAAAAACCAGAACTGATTTTGGAGGAGTTAATTTGAAAAAAATCTTTTATTGGACAAACTGAAATAGTTAAAAAACCAACTTTTAGATGCAGGTTTGAAAAAGGCAGACTTCACCTTGTGACCCGTAGACTGCTGTGGCTACAGTAACTGTTTGGAGCGTCAGCCTGTTGCTACTTGACCCTAAGGAAGACTCTGGATTACATTTCTGGTTTATGAATTGTTACTAAGAAAAGCAAGCAGCATTGTCAGAATTTGCTAAAGATGCATCTGTATAGCCGCTGGATGCATTTTACAGGGTTGGAAGGCAAAGCACACTGAAAATGCGCCTGGGGGGTAAGGTGGTTTCCCCTTTGAAGTGTGCTGTGGTACGTGAGGGGGGTCCAAACTTAAAACCGTTTGCTAAACCACGTCAGTCTCCAGTCACCACCCTCTGTTGTGTTACGCGTACATGTCTGTGCCCTGTGGTATTTCACATGCCCAACAGTGCTATATACAAATACTTCCCCAGAGAGCGAGAACGCGGAGCTGAGAATAATCAGTGATACTGAATACCAGGAGTACTCGTCCTGCGCCTGAGCAGCACACGGACCAGCAAGGCTGCCCCTGAACAGCCGCCTGCGTTTGCTGTACGTGTTTGCCCATGACCCTCACCTGCAGTCGGCTGAGGTGGCAGCTTCTTACCCCGTGTGGGTCTGGTGCCTGCGGCACGGGGAGATGCTGTCAGGGAGGACGTTTATCTCCTACAAAATGGAGTACTCCTACAGAGCATAGCACATAATGTCCACATGTTCTCTAGAATACGTAATAACCTCCTGCATTTTGTTTGGAGCTCTCTGTTAGCTTGATCAAGTTGGTTGTGATGTTGGCCATGGGTGCAGCTTAATTTTAAACATTCTTAGCGGAAGGGCAGTAACTCAAGATGTAGCTCAAAGGAAGAGTTAGCAGCTATTTCAAATGGGAGAAAGGAAAGAAGGAATTAAACCCCTCAGAGTAGTCACACTCCAGCTCCCTGATGCCTGTGTTCTCCCCTGGGGCCTGCGAGACATCCCCTATTGACTGCAAGGAGGTGGAGGAGGCGGCAGTGGCTCAGCGCTAAGCCTGGCACGGCTGCTGCTCTTCTCCCATCTGCAGCGCAGACGTGGGGCAGATGCTCTGTTTTGTCTGAAGGTGCGAGCCTGTTCTCAGATGTGGCTGCAGCAAAGCCCATCCTGGCACTGAGGGCTGTGAAGTGCTCTGGTGCTGTTTTCTGGGTTCAGCCTGCTGTGGTGGCTCAGTTCCTGCGTGGCAGCTTCCTGAGGAAGCTTCAGGCTGCCACACCTCCTGTGTTGCTGCTTTTCATCTTGAAGGTAAATAGATTTATCTCCATGTGACAATTTGTAGCAAGTAATGCTGGGCAACAGCGTATGCCAAGCATGTGTAAATGCATAACAAACATACATCTTGCTCAGTCCTCATGACAGTCTCTCCTAAGGTGTGCTGGAGGTTTCTGTGAGCACAGGAGAGCAAGGCTGGGGTTATCAGCGTCAGGACCCTTCAGAGGCATCTTCTAGCGCCTTGTCCTGTCTCTCAGAGTCTAGCTGCTCCTCCATTATGAGGGGCAGGCAGGAAGTCACTGCAACAGCAGAGCAGCAAACAGCATTGCCAGAGATGTTTTAACAGCCCCATATGCTGCAATCACTTTCACCCCAATGTTTTTAAATTCTCTTAGAAGCAAGTGTTTAGGAAATAACACTGCTGAGTTGTGAAGGTCGGCCTTGGAGCCCTGCGAACCACTCCTGCCTCTCCCCATCACCACTGCTGGCGGACAAAGCTGCTCGCAGTTTGTCCTCAGTTGTGTCTGGGAGGACCTGACTGAGGAGGGGAAAAGTTGTTTTATGGACTTGAGAATGGAAAGAGAGTTTTCTCCATGGCATTTACGGGAAAGCTTTCCCGAGTAATAGATTGCAGTATTTGCTAGTCTCCCTATTACTATCATTACTGTGCTATTTTTATTAGATTGAAGCAGCTTCTACCAAGCAGCTGCTTTGGAAAATAACCTCTCATATTTTTTCTCATTTGATTGAATCTGCTTTTCAAATTGGACATTAAGGGATAGCATTAAGTAAGTTTAGTACAGATTTGGTTAAAATCAGTCTTCTGCAGAACCTCAACCACCACCAGCACCTCTGAGTGAACAATTTCTGTTGTTCCTGTGGCAGCTCTCTCTGCCTTCTCCTTCCCTGTGAGAGCCTGGGGGATCAGGGATCTCTGCAGAACTGCACTAAAAAATTATACCCAACACACCAACAGAAGCATTAAGATCAAGATCTGAACTATTTGCATATTCTAGTCCATTAATTTTGGTGGATATCCTTTTGTTTGTTGAGTGGGAAGCAAAGTTAGAGCTGATGGTATACTTGAGGAATATATTTTGTAACTGTGTGTATTTCCAAACTGCCTGCCCCTCTGCAGGTATGAAAATGAACCACGTGAGACCGCAGGGTGGGCCACTGGAAGCGGCGTGGTGTTTGGGGAAACAGCGTACGGCAGCAGAAAGGGTGCTGCAATGTGAGGATCCTTCTTTTGGCTCTGTGGAGAGGAACCCTTGCAGGGCAGGCAAGGCAGGGGGTGGCATTGATGAGAATGTTGTGACACGACCCAGAGGAGCAGGGCTTGGGTCTCGCTCCTTCTGAAATGCCTGCCTAATCTGCCTCAGAGCAGCATACAGCTTCAAACCCACAACCAAAAGATGGAGTGGGGGAAGCTGCCTGCAGGGGGTTTTAGTTAGATGTCAAGGGGAGGCAAGTACTAAAAATCATTTAGTTGTATTTTAGTGTAGCATTTGTCAGATAAATTTTACTCTCATATGGAACACTGAAGTCCAGGTGACTAAGCTGCAGGAATAAATGCCAGTGAAACCACTCCTTCAAGGAAATTCTCACTAATTCCACTGTTTACTTTGTGCCTTACTCAGAGGAGGATGTAAGAGCGATCCCACGCCCTCTGCCCGACAGCACACTGCTGCAAAAAGGTGACAAAGGACTAACAGGTCAGGAAATGTGTTGTCAGACATGCACCCACCTGTCTTATCAACAGCACTTTGGTTACTAGAACTAAAGATCGCGGGTGTTTTGACACCAGCACTTTTCATGGAGCCTGCTGTCCCATTGCATGGATGTGGCCAAGGAAGTTCTGGAAGGAGCTATGTTGCCATAGTCTTTAATCTATTAGAGCTAAAGGATTAGAAAACTGGTGTACATCAGGCATTAAATCCATTCCCAGCGTGTTCTGCATGTCTCCGCTGCTGACCTCAGTGATTAAAAAGATGTCCGGACACATCTATGTGTCCACCCAGTCACCTGGTTTGGCTGCTATCCAGTCACTGGATCACTGTCCGCTCATCTGGAGGCTGTTCTTTCATCCAGATTGAGTTATTCTGGTGCCCAAGCAGCATTTCAGAGCCCAATCTGAACATAAACAGGGTTGGCTTAGGGTCTGTGAAACCCAGAGGCTGAAGTTCCACCAAGGGAGTTACCCATGTATCTTCGTCAAGGTGCAAAGTTCACCCGCGCAGCCAGGAGTCATCTGGAGAGATCACCTTGAGTCCCTCTGCCACCTCTGCAGACCCGCAGCAAGGCAGCTGAAAGGAAACCACGACTCCCTCTGAAACGAGGTGCCCCCGCGAGGGCTGCCACTGCGATGAGGAACAGAAACTCCCCAGTTGCTGCCTGAGAGTCACTTCTCCAGTGGACTGCTATTTAAGGGAATAGAAATGGTCTCATGCTGATGAAAAAGAGGAAGGGGCAGTTGTTTTTCTGAAGATAATTTGGAGGGGCCCTGGCCTTTGAGAATGTGAAAAGCAAGTTGAAATCAGCTGGGCAGAGCTCCATTTGGTGAACAACACGCAAACAGGCGAGCAGAGGCTTTGCTCTCTAATGCAGTTACTGGTGCATGCATTATGCTGCTGTAGAGATGTTTCTCAGGAGTCTCATTTTTGAGTGTGACCTCAGTGGTAACAAAGACAATCTCACAACCTTCATACCTTTTCCATGGTTTTGAGCAATTATTTTTTTCCAGAGCTGCTCCTGGACTCCAGTCCCTGTGGGAGCCACCACATGCCACCCTACTGGGCACTCCAGCCCCCATCCCCAGTGGGGCTGAGCGTCTCAGGCTCCCTTGGATGGGTGTTCTCAGGGAAGCGCTGCTGCGGGGTCTTGTCTTGCACTTTGAAAGGCTTCTCTGGGCCTGGCAGGCAAACCAGGCACTCCAGCTCTTACTTTACTGCTGACAGATAAAGCTGTTTCTCAGTAAACAGCAGCCCAGAGGAGCTACAAGTGGTGGAGATCCGGGGATCTCACCATGAGCTGGAAAGCGTTTGCAGCTCGGTGGCACGGTCTGCTTGTCTGTACCCTCTCTCTCTGCCAGCAGAGAAGCGTACATAAAAAAGTGTTTGGAGGAGATGTTTCTGAAGCCACAGTCGCTTCTCCATCATCAGCCCAGTGTCAGGCTTCTGGCATCTCAGAGTATGGTTATGAAATATATAGTTATATTCTGCCAGTGTCTCCATCCACGCACCCAAGGAGCCATGACCAGTCCAACCTCACAGCATTTCTGGGAGCCAGGGCAGTGCCAACAGCCTCATTTTAGAGGTGGAAGAACCAAGTCATCGAGTTTCTGCATGACCCACCTAAAGCCACACAAAGTCTGCCAGCAGCCTAGGACGGGCAGCCCAAATGTCCACTCCTAGCCCCCAGCATGGGACAACACCTCCCATGCTGGGTCAGCATCCCCCCATGGGCACACAGGCTGTCGGAGAAGCAGCTCCCGCAGCAGGGCTGGCACGTGAGCCCCCGCTGTGGGATTCTGCTGGGCTGCGGCAAGGAGTCCCCATCAGCAGGGCAGCGGGCAAAACCCGCTCCAAGGACAGACAGGTTTTTGGAAGGGCTGTCCCCAGGCAGTGCTGCTGATGGCCATGGTTGCCCCACACACACTGACACCAGCAGAGCCCCAAAAGACCATGCGAGACCCAGGGTGTGCAGTGAGTTAATCCCCGCTTGCCCGGGGTTTCAAGTGCTGGCCCTCACCAAGTTCTCGGCTCCCTGCAGGCTCTTCCAGCTGCTATTCAGCATAAGTTTGCAGGCAAATGGGCCAGGGGAGCTTCAGCGCTCTTGGAAGAAAGCAAATGCCTGTCTGACAAAGTCCCGGAGGGTCAACAAGCTCCAGGAGCGCTGGGCTTTTCCCTCGGCCCCGGAGTCCACACAGTCCCGCCCTGCCCTGTCCTCTCTGGATGACTTACAGTTGTTGTTGGTGTTATGAGAGTGCAGCTGGATCAAGTCCTCCTCTAAGGCCCCCGTCAGCTCCTTCAGCTCCCTGGAGGAGTTTGCCCGCAGGTACTGCCAAGCCTTGCGCCCGCTGTGGTCCCTGCGGCTGGTGTCCACCCCATAAGCTCCCACCAGCACTTTGATGAGCAGCTCGTGTCCCTGCAGGGCAGCCAGATGTAAGGGGGTGAGCCCACCGCTGGCTGTGGAGATGTTCACGTTGACAGGATAGCCTTTCTTCTGGGCATGGGAGATGACCTGGATGAAGCTTTCATGGTTGCCATGCTTGGCAAGCCAGTGGAGAGCGGTGAAGCCTGTCACAAAGTCTTTCCTGGTCAGCAGGCTGGGATCCAGGTCCAGCAGTCTGATGATGTTGTCTGCGTCACCCTGGGCCACTGTCAGCAGCCACTCGTGCTCCAGGGGATCCAAGGCAAGGGACAGCACCTCGGGGCTTTGCTCAGTCTTCTGCTCTTGGTGCGGCCCTGGAAGGAGGCTGCTGCCTTGAGATGTCTTCTGAGTGGTGGCAAACCGTATGGTGCTGCTGGGGCTATTGCTCTGCAGAAGGATTTCCTTCAGCTCCTTCCTTCGGGTGCTGCTGGGGCCGATGGAGAGCCTGCCTGCAGTCCTGCCCCAGCTCCCCAGGCCCTGGCTGTCCCGGCTGATGCTCCTGGTGGTGTCCATCTTCTGCAGTGGATGGAAACGCTCCCTGCTCCCCATGGTGACCGGCCAGAGGTGGGAGCTGCGGGCCAGTCTCCCCGCTTGGGGCTGGGTGGCTTCCAGGAAGGTGAACTTCTGGGCAATGCCAGCTATCCTCTGCTTTGCTGAGCGCTGCTCCTGCTCCTGGCGGGCCATGGCGGTGTCCTCACGGGGCCGTCCAGCAGCCCACTTGGTGGTAGGGCACAGCTCGCAGCTCGTGCTCCCCAGCTCTCACCCCACGCTTCCTGTCCTGGCGTCAGACAAAAGAGGAACCGACTCTGCGCGGCAGGAGGGCACACCAGGCATGGCGGCGGATCCGCGGTACTGCCGCACTGCTGAGAGAGTGCGGGCGACCTTTGGTCATGCTACGTCTGTGACTGCAGCCAGTGCTGTGCACGGATGCAGCCACGTGCTGTCTGCTGTCCCCAGCCACGCTTGCCTGCAGCGTCATGGAGGGAGAGCAGGTGGGCGTGTGGTGGCCACTGGGAGCATGTGGCATTGCTGGGGTGGGCAAAGGTGGGGGGTACTGGGCAGCCCAATATCAGTATTAGAGAAGAAATTTGACTAACTGTATTCTTGTCTCTGAATAATCTCATTTAGCATTAGTGGCTGAGCATTAACATCTGAAATAGCTGAAGCCTTAGGCTGCAAGAGCGGACCAAGCATGAATTTTTAATAAAACTAATGTTGCTAACAAAGAACTCACTGAATCCAGCAGATACAAGCAGAAAAAAAATAAGGACCAGGGAGACAATTCTAAGAGAATTAAGTAATTTCAGAAGGTGTCCGGCCCAGAGACAGTGAAAACCAGTAAGAAATCAAGAGACCACTCACCAGAATTAAGAGACTGGATTTGGGGATCGGGTGGTGGATGGTGTGGATGTAATTGAGAGGCGTGAATTGGAATAGAGATTCCTCTCCCAAGGCACCCAGCTTGAGCTGTAACCAAAGAACTGATAAAACACTGATTGGAAACCTTCACTTGGCCTTGGCATTCTGAGTGGGATCCTAAGGTCAGACCCTGTTATGGTGGCCGATGTGTAAATTTGTAACGCTGGTCCCAGTGACACTTCCGCTGCCCCGGTGGCGCCCCAAAGCCCTGGGTGCCTTGCTGAGGCACCTGCCTTACAGCCCACTCCAAAATTGCCCCCTGCAATTGCAATGCTTCTCCTTGGTGCTGTGCTCAGGAAGGTCAAGGTTACTGCTCCAAGAGGCCACTTTCCTGGTGGCTAGTGGTTTTCTGTGCTGCAAGGGAGACCCAGCCTGGGGCAGTGTTCTGGGTCCCTTTCCACCCGATGTTTCAGCCCAGAGGCATTTTTGCCTTCCTCTCTTGCTGGTGTTTCACTTCCCAGCAAGGCCTCATGCCTGGCTTTGTTGGCAGCTGCAACCACCAGCAGTTTGTACCCTAATTTTGTTGGGAATCGGGACACTTTCCTTTGCCTCGAAAGCTTGCTCCAAACTGGTCATCATCCCTCAGGGGAGCTTTCCCTTTCTCCAACCACTTGGACCAGTTTTTCTGGGACATGTGGGGAGCTGGAGTCATCTGATAAAACCCAAACAATGTGTTGAAAACATAATTGTCCCCTTGGTCCCTTTCTGGTGCTGCCTGGTTTTGTCACTGGCTGTTGGTGGCTTCTGCGGGCTCAGGGAGGCAGCAAACTTGACCCACACAGCGACGGGATCCCGGGGAACTGTTTGAAATGCTTGCTGAGTGGCAGCTGGGGAAAACAAGGGGGGAAGCGAGGTGCTGCTTTGGGGGAATGAGAGCACCCACAGGCAAAGCAAAGCACCCATTTAGAGTCACCCTGGTCGTGCCTGCAGTAGGGACTGGTTATTGCACTGGTGAGCTCTGACTGGCCTAAAACTGGGGTGCCAACCTTGGAGGCCTTACTGGGGGGTCTCAGGGGACGGGAAAGTTATTTGGTTTGGGTTTGCTCGGGACCGAGTTTCCTCTCTCTAAGCCTTTGATGCTTGTGCGGGCATCAAA
>NW_010190760.1:0-400 GCF_000695765.1 Mesitornis unicolor | reverse complement strand
AAAGCTCCTCCAGCCTTTCAAATTGTCTACTTACCTTTACGAAGGCATGGCACCATGAAGGGCTTTTCAAACGATGCACGCGGAAGGGCCCATCTGGGGCACCAAGAAGAACGGCACCTTCGGCGCTGCGGGCCAAAGGCCTACCCAGCACAGCATGACGACGGGCGCCTCCGGTGCAGCACAACAACGGGCTCTGCCAGCACGGCGCAGGAAGAAACTCCTCCGGAGCGGCGCAAATGAGGATCTCCTCCAAGGAGATACGGTCAACAACGACGGGCTCCTCCAGTGCGCTGCAATGAAGAGCTACACTGGCACTGCGCGATGACCATCTCCTCTGGCGCAGCGAGGAGAAACTCCTCCAAATCGGACCAAATGAGGATCTCCTGCAAGGAGACACGGC
>NW_010190759.1:0-1782 GCF_000695765.1 Mesitornis unicolor | reverse complement strand
GTGCACACCCGCAATGCGCCGGCGGCTCTGTTTGGAGAGGGATGGGGCGAACCCCTCATGCAGAAGTGCTGTGGGAACAGCGATGCTCCCAGTTAACCCCAGTGCCACCGGCCGCACCCCACCTTTGCCCCCCTGGGCCGGCTCATGGGGGGTGCTAAGAAAGAGCCTCCTCTTCCCCCTGCTTCGTCTTTGGGGCTCCCCACCACCTCCCTGGGTGAGGGGAGCAGCCCTGCCCGGCTGTGGAGATGGAGGGGCCATTTAGGGAGCAGTGCTGAGCCCCTCCTGCTGGGTGGGGGGGCTTTTGGGACCCCCAAGAGCTCCATGGGCTGCAGTGATTTAAGAAAGAGCCTCCTCTTCCCCCTGCTTCGTCTTTGGGGCTCCCCACCACCTCCCTGGGTGAGGGGAGCAGCCCTGCCCGGCTGTGGAGATGGAGGGGCCATTTAGGGAGCAGTGCTGAGCCCCTCCTGCTGGGTGGGGGGGCTTTTGGGACCCCCAAGAGCTCCATGGGCTGCAGTGATTGTGGGAGAACCCAAACAGCTGCAGTGGGTGCAGTAGGGGTGCCCTGCTGCCGCCCATGGGGGGATGAGACCCCTGTGTTGGTGCTGGGGTTACTGGGGACTGGGATGGGTCTCATGGGCCAGGATTGGGCTCAGGGTCTGGGTTTTGGGAGGTCTGGGCAAGGGGTGTGCTCAGAGGCAGTGGCTGAGTTTGGGGGATGCATCCTCCCCCCCCAGGACCCAGTTGGTGATGGTGATGCTTGGAAATGGGGGGGATTTGGGGCACCCAACCCTGGGCGGCTCTGGGAGCCCCCTTTGAGCTGAGGGGTGGGCAGGGGGCTGCCTGCACCCACATTGGAGTGCCCAGGAGGATGGGGATGGTCCCAGCAAAGCGTTTTGGGGCAGGGAGGGAAGCGCTGATGGATGGGGGCGGCTGGAAAAGTGAAACAAATCCCATGGTTTGTGGGGTGGGGGCAGCCCCTGGGACCTCCAGTGTCCCCATGTGGGTTTGGGGACGGGGGCTGTGCCCAGCAGGTCCCCCCTTACCTCTCCTTTGGGTCTCTTCCCTAACTCCTCCGCCCGATGGGTGTTTGCTCTCCGGCCACGCAGATCCCGGTGTTGTTTGAGCCGCACCCCGAGCGCTCACCTTAGAAATGATGGAAACGTTGGGAATTAATCACTTTTAATGTAAATAACGCCGGGCACAAGCAAAGCATCGGGGTTCTGCACTGGCACAACGGCCATCTCTTGCTTGAGCCACTCTTCTTTGTCCCGATCCCAATGGGTTCCAACCCAACTGCGCCGAAACGTGCGCCACGGCGGCGTTTTGGGGCCCCTCGCGCGAGCGGTTTTTCAAGACTTTCGTAAAAAAAAACTCATAAAAAAAAACTCACGTTTTCCTGCGGGAAACCTGTGGTGGATGCTGGAAGAGGAGGAAAAAACCCCGAACCCGCCAGCTGTTAGTGGAAAAAAACAAACGAAATAAGATGTTTTTCTAACCCTTGAGTCTGCGGTCGGGTTCGCCCCGAGCGGGGGCTGCGTGCCGGGACGGCGGCTGTGTCACCCGCACACCCTTATCAGTTCTCCGTCCAACAGACACAGCAGAAGCTGGGCTGGAAAAGTGATAAGGAGATGAGAGTGGCCTCAGGAGACGGCTTCACCCCCTCCCCTCGTAAAATTTGGGGCTGTAAAACGCACAGAGAGCCCCGCGAGGACATCGCGGGTGCCGCGGCGGCGTCTGCGGGCCGCGGGCGGGACGGGGCTTTTGTGGCGGGAGGGCGGGAGG
>NW_010190758.1:0-43478 GCF_000695765.1 Mesitornis unicolor | reverse complement strand
GGACTGACCCCAAAACTGAGCCCTGGGGAGCTTATGACATGTTTAAACTGTGTCATTATATATTTGTTGTATTCATTCTCTTGATATGTGTTTCATTTTACAGACTTGGTTACACCTATCTAAGGCTGAAGGACAATTTTATGGAGATCTTAAATAGAGAAAATAACATAGAAAAGTGAGTGGTTAAAAATATATCAAAATAGACTCATAAGAAAATTTTACTTCTGTGTTTAATAAATCGTTCTTATACATTACTTTTTAATTCAGAAAAGTCAGAAATGGTACATTTTAGTAGAAAAATAAATTATCCGCTAGTGTTTGTAACGTTAATAGACTCTGTAGTTCTGTATTTTGACTTAGTCTGTTAATTTGACAGTATGTGCAATATGGAGTATTAATATAATGACAGAGGTGTGGTGTAAGTTTTGTGACCTTGTAAATTTGGGAACTGTGGATATTTTTCTTTTGTTATATGGTAGGTGATATTTTTGTAATAGAAAATGGTATGTACCCCATTTGTTGTTCACAAATAATCCATATAGTTTACAGGAGGGTAATAACTATAGAATAAGTTTATATAGCTGATTCAAATAAAATTTAAAACAGATACTCTTTTTGTCATTTTCCTTTGACATGTAGAATAAATCTTGTGAACCATAATATGAGTAAAATTATCAGTAACATTTAAGTAATAGAACTGTTTAATGGGATGTACATTCTTTTGAAAATGTTACTTTATACTTCTGTAGTTGCCTACTGTTAAGACTATTGTATATCTATGTTTTTCTGCTTGTGTACTCTGCTAACTACACAGGGACTGTCGGACACAAATACGGAAACCCTGCTGTTATTTTCCCCCTTTCAGGGGAATAAGGAGGATTTTCCCCAAAGGTTACTTCAGACTTTTGTGGCGCAACTCATAAGAACTGGAGTTAGCATCATTTAGTGATTTATTAAAGCGCTATAATTATTAGGATTTTTTTTCCTAAATGCATCACAGTTTGTAGACATAGACCTGATCCATCTCCTTGTTAGGATCTGTTGTAACTTTTAATGAAAACACTGTGGCTTTGCATAGGTTTGAATCTCAGGCTGTTGTAAGGCCTTGGAACTGAGTGATCTAATTAAATAAGCTCTATTTTATAAGCAAAATACTATCAGAGATGAATTCTGAAGAGATTAGGATTAATGATTGGATTGCTTATGTTTGTGCTGGGAAAGGGAGAATCTCTTAGATAAAAGGAAATGAGTAAGAAAGTAAATGATAACAGTATATAAATTGATGAATTATACAGAAATAGTACAAGAGGAGCTTGTGTTCATTCTACCTCCTAGAAAGGAAAGGAACATGGGATAAAATCAAATAATAAAAACAATGGCAAGTATAAAACCAGTAAAAAGAAATGTTTTTTCACTTGAATAACTTGTCAGTCAACACTTGAGCAAGATTCATGAAATTAAGTGGGCACTTTTGGGAGACAGGGAATAGTCAGTATTAAAAGAACAGTAAATAATGACTTCTGTGTAAACACCTATGCATTTCAAGTTCTGAGGCTACACCTAGGTATTATAGGTAGAAAATTACTTACTTTACAAGCAGTATGGTGCTCTACTGCAGAGTTTCTCTTCTTCTGCTTAAATAAATTATATTGACTGTACATCCAAAAATACTTATGAACATAGTGCAGACAATTTCTGTTTCAAGTAATTAGGAGCTGAGGCCTTCTCCTGTTTAATATTTGTAACCTGGTGTTTCATTCAGTACTAGTTTAGTATTCCATAGCACTCAACACAATTTTCCATGTTAGAAGTTAGAAGTTTAATTGATATACTTGAAGTTGCAATAACTGGTGTAGGAATCTGGAAAAGCAGAGTTGTTTAAAAATATATTCTGTTTCTGTTTCAGGTTTGAATTATTAGATGTTTTGAGTTTTGATTCTGTGAGACGGCGAATGAGTGTGATTGTTAAATCTTCAACAGGTAGGGCTGTCATAGTCTGTTTCTTCTTAGATGTTTTTGTTTCACTTGAATTTATTTCTGGTTTATCGAAGAGTTAAGCTTTAATCACAATCTCTGTACCTTTCTGTACAAAAAAGGGGACCAGGTACCTGCACGAGTGCAAATGTTATAAAAAAGCTGGAAGAAATCTTTTGGGAGACTTAGTATTTGGATGGTTTTTTGAAGACAGTTGTGTCTGGCCATTTTGAATTCCATATGCTCTCTCTTTCAGGTGATATTTTTATGTTTTGTAAAGGAGCAGATTCTTCCATATTTCCTAGAGTTAAAGAAGGCAAAATTGACCAAATACGATCCAGAGTTGAACGAAATGCAGTGGTAAGGTTCCATTTTATTGATCTGTTTGTGTGATAGCAATGTCAAAAAAGAAAATAAAATTAAGTGTTCTGACCTCCTGCTTGATCTGGTAACAGATTTGTCTTCCCAGGCGCATAAGTTATTCTATGCCAAAGTGCACACAGGCTGTATGGGTAGCAGTCTGTGTTACTCCCTTATTTGAATCTGTCCTCCATCTCATCTTCCAAATGGCAGTTGTGGTGAGATACGAGTGCATTAGATATGCACAACCGTATGTTACATCAGAGATCATCAATTAGCTTTTTAATGTGGCATCATGGTGGTTTGAATTAACTTCTGAATGAAAGAAAAGTTAAAAACTTCTCTGAAAATCCCATTCTGCTTTCAGTTCCCAGCCCTAGCTGTTTTGATTTGCTGCCTTTGATTGCTTTACAAGCCCTTAAAAGAAAAAATCCATTAGAGCACAGTGTAGCAACAAATGCACTTCTTATGGGCAGACAGTGCAGTGATCATCCTTATACTTACATTTTTGCCTGCTAAAAATGAGCTATGAACTACCTCATCATCTTCAAATTGAATTCATACCTTGGTTTTACCTAAAAGATTGTATTTGGAGTTGTCAAATACTGAAATTTGCTGTGTGAAAATATGCAGATCCCATTGCAATGGAATATGACTGCCAGTCTTATAAATAGAATAAAATTTGCTGGCATCCAGTACTCAAACTAAAACTGAAGTATTATTACAGGTATGTGAAAAAATCCCTAGTGTTGCCTGCTTTTGTTTTGAAGGGAAACTTCAAAACACTTTGTCAAAGTGCTTTGCTAAGCTTTACTGCATGAAACAGCTATCTGATAATTACAAGTGCAGAAAGCTAATAAAACTGAAAGAAATGTTTATGTATCATATCCATCCAATGTCTGTTGAGAGAATCCAGACCAGCAGCTATTTCATTATCCTGGATAATTGGAAATAGGGCTGTCTCCTACATACAGAAGCTTCTGAAAGAAGATACAGGCACCTGGCACCTGTCCTTATCGACAGCAAGAGTCAGGGAGTTTTTTTAATACTTCTTGGTCTGGTAATAAGTCACCATACAAAGACCTACTGGGTTAAAGGTCATGAAGATGAAGTGTTAAGTGGTGTTGAGAGGTGATATATTTTGAGGTGGGAAAACTTCCCTTCTGTGTTACAGCAGCTTTTTCCCACCTTACAAAGTCTATATACTCCCTTTCTTATTCATCTTATAGTCCAAAAGCTCAATCTAATCTGAAACAGTCACAGCTAAATTCTAGTTTCTACTTGACTGAAATGGCACAGTTGGATTTTCACTTTCAACACACTGTGATGTTTTGTCCCTGTCCTTGCTGCAACACAACATCAAAATCAGACTCTGCATAGCTACTATTTATATTATTGTTATTTATTCTGACTCATCCTGCCTAATTATACACATAGGGAAGGAAACGTTTACCTTGACTCTCCATTCCCTGGTAATCTTGCACATCCAGTTGGATGTCTGAACTGCTCCTCTTCTGGAGGACTGAGGTTTGTCCCTCAGGTTGTAACTGCTTCCAAGGCAGCACAGAATCAAGCTGACCTATGCTCTAGTTTACACTATACTGTACTAGTCTATACTATACCAACTTCACTATAGAAGTGAGTAGTGGGACTCTTCATGTTAATAGTAAAATCACTGCATTATTTCAAATACCCTAGCATACACACTGGCAAAAAGGCTAAGAAGAGTTTTCTAAGAGTCATTTTGTTTCTTTTGATTACATTCTTTAGGAGGGACTGCGAACATTGTGTGTTGCATATAAAAAGCTCACAGCAGAAGAATATAGCAATGCACAGAAGCTGCTTCAGAATGCAAAGTTGGCCCTCCAGGACCGGGAAAAGAAGTTGGCAGAAGTGTATGAGAAGATAGAAAGAGATTTTATTTTACTTGGTGCTACAGCTGTTGAAGATCGGTTAGTACATTTCTTATGTTTAGTGATGTTAAGTAGTTGAAGCTTGTCTTGGAACTTTTTCTGGATTAGAGATTTATTTGAAAAACCCTTTATTTGAAGCAATTCCATACCCTAAGCATACTAAAGTTACACGTGGTAACTTTATAATTTAGCAAGCTAGTAACTATTTTTAAGTGTACAAAAATTGGTATCTTCAAGCCATTTACCTGCAGTTCATATAATGAAAAGTTTTGGAGGATAGAACTACAAAATGGGTATTAAGGAAATGAAGGAAGAATTTTTAATCTTAAAAAAAAATTCAAAACCTGTTAAAACTGGGAGGTAATTTAATGACTCAGCAGTACTTCCCTGTTTGGTATCATTAGCTGAAAGCACTGAAAATGTTTGGGGAATGAACCATCTTGTCTTTTAGGATCTGTAAATGAAAAGTGAAACTTTGAGCACTTTGAAAGTGACAAAACTATTTATAATTTACTAGTTCTCCAGACACTTTTAGATTCACACTTAGGGAAAAATTCTTAGCTCTTATAACTTTTATTGCCATTTTTTATTTGGTTATGGAAAGCTTTCAATAAGGATCTCTGCATTTCTCATTTCCAAGCAATCTGTCAATGTGTGTTGTCAATTGACTTCTACAGACTACAGGAAAAAGCTGCTGATACAATTGAAGCACTCCAGAAAGCTGGAATTAAAGTTTGGGTTCTGACGGGAGACAAAATGGAGACTGCTGCAGCTACTTGCTATGCTTGCAAACTGTTCCGGAGGAATACACAAATACTTGAGCTAACCACAAAGAAAATCGAGGAGCAGAGTTTACATGATGTGCTTTTTGACCTAAGCAAAACTGTCCTAAGACACAATGGCAGCTTAACCAGGGATACTTTCTCAGGGTAAGGAAAAGGTTCTGTTTTCAAGCCAGGAATGGGCTTCTGTGCATTTCATAAACAATTAAATGATTGATTGATTACCCCAAGAGCAGCAACATACTGTGTTTCAGTTTCTGTTGTTAAAGTGTGAATTACTGTATGGCCATTAAGTATATAAGTTTATTCCACGTGAGTTTAAATTTTCAGAGTCATCGTTCTTTCTCTGTCTCATTTCTGGTACTGCTTTAAACATTCAAAGAAAAGTCACAGCTGCCATTGTGAAAATATAATTTGCAACTGCAAAAATATTTATTCTTGGCAAAAGTGATTGTAAAGCAAAATACTGCTTCTGACTTTTTAAAAGGAAGCAGATATGATATGTTCATGTAAGCAGGGTTAGTATGTGATGTGACTTTCTTGATAAGGCTAGAGCCAGTGAGAGCAACAATATCTGGCCCATCTGTGCTATTTCTAGGCAAGATTATGCTACATTTACAGACAGGTGACAGTGACAGCGTAGTACCAAATCTTCTGATGTACATAAAAATACTTAAAGTACCCGAAATTATAACAAAATCATTGACTTCTCTGTATTTTTCAATATCTACAGAAGGATAGGTATCATGTATATAGAAGTTACCTCCTTGAAACATAACATGGAATAAGATAAGAGCATTAAAAAGCAAAAAGCCAGATATAATGTAAATTTTGCCTCATCCAGGCAGTAAATTAGGCTATGTATTTGAGGCTTAGTAACTGGTACACATTACTTGCTCTTTTTTTCCACTGTGAAAAGCTAAGAATTGGATTCTGTAACATTTTTATCATCTTAAGATGTTATGAAAAGAAGTTACTGGTCTTCCGGACATAATGGTGCATATTTGATTTGTTTTTCTTTTTAATATAGAAACAGCTAGGAAGTATATTTTAATATGCATTTGTCATAAGTTTGTAGTAAAGGAACAACAAGCTAACAAGCATTTGTGATATTATTTTAGCAAAGAGTTTCTCTAAGTCTTAGCTTTACAGCTTGAAACTCTGGGCGAGAGCATTTTTCTTAGCTCTCTTACACCTTAAACCCCATTGATCTAATCAAGAACATTTGTGTATGTGGTTAAATCATATTTCTCTATGTCATTTGTACTACATTTAGTTTAAGTTCTACAGATCTTACAAGGTATGTTTAAATATATTACATTTTTTGTGCCATGTCAATTTTCTAGACAGTAAGACTCATCAGGATTTTGTGTGTCTGGCTCCAGAGATGGAGAATGTGCCAAGACAGTAATAGCAGGTTTCAAATTCAGGCTGAAAATCTTTCACTATAATACATCAAACATTCAGGACATTGCCTGAACTTCATAATAGTACTTTTTTGGTTGATATCATTGTATACTAATGGTGTTGCCCTACTTGTGCCAATGGTAACAAAGTGCTGAAAATATCTGTGAACTGTTATTAAATATAGTTTACAGTAGTTTACAGTGATTTATATTATTTGTCAAAAATAGTTTGTGTTCTAATACTGAAGATGGAAATGCTCAAGATACATTAATATTTATAAATACGGTGTTTTCCTCACAAACACTGGTCCTGGTGAAACCATGTTTGTTGAAAACCCATGCACAGTAGTATAACCTTGGAGCACTGAAACTAGAGCACAGACAAACCTCGGTGTTTGTTTAGACAACACTCACTGCTGAGCTGGAGCCTGAGGCTGCTGTGTAATGCCGGCAAATGCAAGGGTGCTGTGAAATAGCCAGGCTGGGTGCTACAGAAAACTGCTCTTGTAGTGCAACACTCAGTGTAGACCATCTTTCCCCACTGTTCAGGACATGTTATTGTGGAAAACTAGGCTTCGTGTGACCACAGTTGCACTTCTAGCAATGCTCAAATTATTACAGGTATACCGGCAATAGGTTAATATATGTAATTATATATTGTATTATTAGAGATAACATATATAATTATTATATTATAATTACAGGTATGCCTGTATTGGACTTAGCCACCACACTAAGTGCAAAGTATGCATACTGTAAATGTAGGCAGTGGGCTTACCTCACCAACAAATCTCTTTTAGGCATTTCCTTCAAAGCACGGTTTACTTCCTTAAATGTAGACCCATGAAAAACAAGGTTATTTTCTTCATCAGAGTAGATTTCAGAGTACCAAGGGGCTTTCCCTTTAACTGCTTTCTCTATATTCTGGAATATGCCACAGAATTAACTTTCTTCCCCTGGTCAGTTTACCTCATTGCAGTTCTTGGAGCCTTTTCAAATGAAACGGAAAGGTCATTAATTGTACACTCATACTCACTGGTGAAGCCTCTGAGGTATCAGATTTCTGTCTTTGGACTGATGAAGAACTGAATATTGTCAACGTAATCTAGAATTTTAGAATGTCATAAATAGCAGACCTATACAGTGAATTTCCTTTAGAAGTATATTAATTTTGCAGTATTCATTGCTCATTGTTTTTCATTAACTAAATTCACAAAAGAACTGTTGCCAAATTTTACAGTGACTCTTAGTTTATATTTTATCCCTGAACAGACTTTCAACTGATATGCAAGATTATGGTTTAATTATTGATGGAGCAGCATTATCATTAATAATGAAACCAAGACAAGATGGGAGCTCTAGTAACTACAGAGAGCTCTTTCTTGAAATTTGCAGAAACTGCAGTGCAGTGTTATGCTGTCGAATGGCACCTTTGCAAAAAGCACAGGTTTGTATTTCATTTTGTAATTGTTTGTTAGCTCTGCACATATGTAAATATTGAAAGTTAATATTCTATATGACTTATTAGGGTAACTTAAAATGTTGCCATTCACTTTTATAACCTCTAAAATGGAAGATTTTCTTTTCAAAGGAGGTAGAGGGGAAAACTTCTACTGGCAAGCAATTCAGATAATGGTATGCTAAGATGGCACCCAGCTGTGCACCTGAATTTGATTTATGTACATATTGTGCAAATTTTATCACAGAATCACAGAACGTTAGGGATTGGAAGGGACCTCAAAAGATCATCCAGTCCAATCCCCCTGCCGGAGCAGGAACACCTAGATGAGGTTGCACAGGAAGGCGTCCAGGCGGGTTTTGAATGTCTCCAGAGAAGGAGACTCCACAACCTCTCTGGGCAGCCTGTTCCAGTGCTCTGTCACCCTCACTGAGAAGAAGTTTCTTAAGTGGAACCTCTTGTGTTCCAGTTTGTGTCCGTTACCCCTTGTCTTATCATTGTTTGTCACCAAGAAGAGCCTGGCTCCATCCTCGTGACACTCACCCTTTATATATTTATAAACGTTAATGAGGTCTCCCCTCAGTCTCCTCTTCTGCAAACTAAAGAGACCCAGCTCCCTCAGCCTTTCCACATAAGGCAGATGCTCCACTCCCTTAATCATCTTTGTAGCCCTACGCTGGACTCTCTCCAGCAGTTCCCTGTCCCTCTTGAACTGAGGGGCCCAGAACTGGACACAATATTCCAGATGCAGTCTCACCAGGGCAGAGTAGAGAGGGAGGAGAACCTCTCTCAACCTACTAACCACCCCCCTCCTGATACACCCCAGGATGCCATTGACCTTCTTGGCCAAAAGGGCACAGTGCTGGCTCATGGTCATCCTGCTGTCCACCAGGACCCCCAGGTCCCTTTCCCCTGGAAAAGGAAATGGTTGATGTTATGGTTGATACATGCTGATAAATGAACTTATTTAATAAGCTGAACTAATTACTTCTGGTTTAACCTAAAGAGCTTTGAATAGTCTACTATCTGTTGATACTACCAGAATCTGCATTATTGATTACTGTAGAGGGATACTCATACTGAGATCTTTATGCATGGTAGTTGCATGGCACAATATTGCTTTTGTATCCCTTCACAGAATTTCTTATATAACCATGTTGTGTTGATAATTTTCAATTAATTGTACACTCATGCAAAATAAGCAAACTATTACAAGCTATTACTATTTTTTTCCAGATTGTAAAATTGATTAAGTTATCAAAGGAGCATCCTATCACATTAGCAATTGGTGATGGAGCAAATGATGTCAGTATGATTCTAGAAGCACATGTTGGTATAGGTAAGTGTGCTTTTTAGACTATTAACTCAAATAGAATGGCAAAAAAACATTTACAGCTTAAAAATAGGCAGTCTCAACGAATCAGGTTATGCATTTTATAGAAAACTCTTAGTGAATTTACCCCAGGAATATTATGAGGTACAGGGGTGATCTCTTATTACATCAGTGTCATAGCATTATTGTATAATTTTTCAAGTAATTGTATCTTTGAAATAGTTCTTCAGTTACTAAACAGCTTCATCACTTTTCTTTAAAGGAATCATTGGCAAAGAAGGTCGTCAAGCAGCGAGAAACAGTGACTATGCAATACCTAAATTTAAACATTTGAAAAAAATGTTGCTTGTTCATGGGCATTTTTATTATATTAGGATATCTGAACTTGTGCAATACTTCTTTTATAAGGTAGGACAACGCTTATTCTAATGACATAAATCTCAAAAAGTTACATGGTAATATTTAACTACCTACAGTTTGTGCGGTCAGTGGTACAAAAAAGCAATAATTCCATAAAGAGATTTCATTGAGTTCCAGATGCAAAGCTGAAATGGGATTATTGTTTTTATGTAGGTAGATTGTGTAATTTATGGTATGTTTAAAAGCAAAATTTGTCTTCTCTCTTTTTCACTCTTACAAATTCCAATGCAGACTGTTCTACTTATTTTCAGTACCTTCTGGATTTTCTCTACAGTGGCCTTTTAAATCAAGATGGAAATAGTATTTGAGCATAATTTAGCATAACTTAATTTACATTGATTTCTAAATTCATTGGGGTAGCATAGGTGGATAAAGTTTGTAACAAGCATCCTCTTATTTAGACAGTTCTGTTACATCTAAATATGGGGATCCAATCAAAGTTCTTTCAGTAAGCAGGGAAAGATTATAGAAAGGAACTTTGAGAAGATAATCCAAGATCTTAGTGTTTCACTGTATGTGTAGTTAGCAGAGGATGAAGTTTGGGGTCACAGCTAGAAGCATCTTAAAATTACTTTGCTGGTAACAATGCTAACCAGAGTATCCATGCTTGCTTATCACAGTTTGTGTCCTACTGTGGATTGTGCCTTGTCTTGCCTTACGTGACCTGTGCTCTTAGATCACAAAATTCATTACCCTTGAATTTTGAAACTGTAGCCTTTATAAGTTTTCTTTGAAAATATTTGAAGTGTTTTTCTTAACAATACTACTGAAAAATGAGAATGTTGATATTTAATGTGTTTGTACTATTCCTGCAGTGTTTGCTATTACTTGTGTTATAAAACTATTATATACATAGCTATAGCATTGTACAGCATATAACTGAGTGCTTATATTTCACTGAATGACTGTGTCACTTTGTCTTTCAGAATGTCTGCTTCATTTTTCCTCAGTTTTTGTATCAGTTCTTCTGTGGGTTTTCACAACAGGTTAGTTGTTCTTTTTCCCTCACTGTCACATTTCCTCTTTGGCATTTTTTTTATTAAAGAGTGAATCCTTTAACATTATGCCTGTTCAGTTGAGAAAATTTCTAGGTTATTTTAACCTTGTAAAAAGAGCATCACTTTTGGTTCATATGGCTTTCAGTGGCAACTGCAGTTAGGTTTCAGAAATTAATTTCATGAATTATCATAAAAGCAATGTTATTTACAAAGTCAAAAAATACAGGAGACCAAAATTTGGAAATGGCAATGCAAAGGGACATGTCTGTGGGAAATGCAGAGACTGTTTAAACTTATGGAACATGGACAGAGGCAATCCTGAAAGATAAGTAATTAAACTACTTGTTCATTTTTAGAATTCAGAATGAAAATGGAAGAATAAACTAGACTTCTCTGGCATGTACAGTTATGAATTGCAAGCTTGAGACAAATAGTGGCATTCAATTAGTTGAAAGGAAAAAATAAACACGGAAAGATAGAGGAAAAGTGAACTGCTCCTCGCCAGAAAAGTACCATTGTATATGGTACCATCATACCCAGAATACTGGGGAGGATGCAGTATTCACCTTTCTAAATTTTTGTTTATTTACTTTGTCCCCTTGCTTTCATCTGATTTGTGCAGAAAAATCTACCTCTTCTTTCTTCTGAATGAAGGAGTGAAAAACAAAGAAATGAATAACTGGACTTAGACGGATTAAGCGGATTAAGTTTTCAGGATTAAATTGGACAAGAGAGGATTTAATTGGGAGAAAATAGTACTGTTGCTTTGAATTTGTGGGATGTCTCGAAAGAAAGCTCCAGGAGGAGTAGAAATGACAGAACTGTTTTGGTTTTAATTTCACATGACTATTGAAAACTTTGTAGATTTATGTCAAGCATTATTAGGATTTAGATGCACATGTTGATAAAAATGTAGTTTAATATCCTGGTTTTTTAAGTGCTAAATATTATTCTGAATAAAAAATGGGGTGGTTGACAGCAATTTTTACGACATAAAATGATCAGCAAATAGGTTTAGAGAAATGAGCAACTCTTTTTATGGGGTGATGTGGTAAGTTTGAGGGCTAGTTACAATGATGATACATCCATGGAAAAGCAGTTCAGTTGGAAGAAGAACCAGAGAAATGTTGGGGTGTTTCTTTGTACAGCTCATGGCAGTCACTCACAGCTGAAGAACCTCTGGAGTACTCCCCCTTCCTCCCTGCATGTCTCCATGCTCTATAGATACGGAGGTGATGAAAGCAGGGGTGGATGTGCCAGAGAGGAATTTCTGCCTCTACAGGAATCCGCTGTTGTTTAGTTTGGGTAGTTTGGAGTTGGTCTTACAGTTGAAATCATAGGAGGAGCCGATTTGTGGAGCCAGACCATAAATAGGTTTAGTTGGCCTTTTGTCCTCCAGATGAATGGGATGTAAGTGCAGGGTTGTATCTTACACCAGTGAGCAGCTGTTCAGGGATATCTGCCTTTATTGTGAAGGTACATGGTTTTGGTTTTTCTGAAGAAGCTGACTCATTCCTTTGAAACCAAGTGTCATGCAGTGGATTGTGTTTTAAAATTAAAGCCAGCTGATTGAATTCTTTTCCATCTACAGACTTTATATGATACTGCGTATCTAACACTGTACAACATCAGCTTCACTTCCCTTCCTATCCTCTTGTATGGTCTAATGGAACAGCATGTCAGTGCAGACACACTCAAGAGAGAGCCTTCCCTATACAGGTAAAATTAATAAATTATGCCCCAAAGTTTGACTGTTCAATTGTGGAATCTATCTCTGTTATAACCAAAGTCCTCAGGTTTTCTGTACAAGGTTGCAGTAGAACATCAGGTACACGGCAACAGAAGGATTGAAGACAGCGCACACATAAATAGACATAAGCTACAATAGACACACGTGTATATTTACATACTGCAATCCATACCATTCATTTGCTACATTAATGAATGAGAGCAAACCAGAAATTGCTGTTTTACAAATAAAAATATGATTTATTTAAGAAAAGATAAAACAGTGTGTTTCTTCTATATACAGGACTGAGTGGTAGAGTGTTGTATCATAGGATGTGTGGTGTCCAACTTTGTCCTCTGTGTGTTGTTGACTCACTTCTGTGCATAGAAATTGTGACTGGTTTAGATTCTTAGTCACTTGAAATACAGTTCTTGCCAATTAACTGCATGTGGCCATCTAAATGAGGAACAGTGCCCAGTTTTGATTCTTGTAGCTGCAAACCCAGTACATTTTAGAGAGCAGTAACAGTAGATAATCAAAGGGAAAACATTTTTTGAGAGGCAAAATTAGATGCCCACAGGTTCATCAGTGCAGTGGTACGTTTGTACCTATGAAATTGAAGAGGAGAACAAGATATTACTGTTGAAACCCAACTCCCCCCCATTTTTATTTTCTCTTCTATATTTTAAATTTTTTCAGTTTAGTAATTCAGAAGAATTTTTGGTTTTTCAAAGCTCGCAGAGATTATTTGTTCAAAAATATTTGGTTTTTGATATCTAACAGAGTCTATCGCTAAGCTGTTTGTGCAATAGTGCAGTTGTTCTGGGCCAGATGAGGCTACTGCCGCTACCTACGGTTTTGCACTGTATATTGGTAATCTGTGGGGAGAAATGGCTTCATATGGTCATCTGACAGTTTTTAAAGTATATATGGTGAAAGTATTGGCTGATAGTAAACATTTCTGTCATTCAAGGGTTTCATTTAACTGTGTTCTGAGCACATGTTCCACATAAAATTAATATTTTGTTTTGTTACAATGTTCTGCACCCCGTGGGAAATAAAGCAAAGTCTCCAGAGACCTCTAGTGTTTACTTTTAAAATCTTGAGTGCATCATCACATGCACAGCAAATACCAGAAAAAAGATACCTTCTGTAAAAAGATAGAGAAGTAAATGAGTGCATCATGGGAGAATTTTCTGTACAGTTGAAATAAGCAGAATCACAGGCAGCAGTTAAATGGGTTTAGTAAAAAGTAGATTGAAAACAAAGAGGAGAGGTTTAGGAAGGATGTGGATGTGAAGTGGTAGAGAGTTGATAATGTGGAAATGTGGTGGTTTTGCATGCAATCTCTTAATTGCTTTTCCATCAGAAAACAATATGAGTGACATCATTTGTCTAAGCTTTTGAACGTGCTGCTAATGAATGCATGTATCTTGTTTTACACAGAGATGTTGCCAAGAATGCTTTGTTGCGCTGGCGTGCATTTATTTATTGGACATTTCTAGGAGTGTTTGATGCTGTGGTATTTTTCTTTGGTGCCTATTTCTTGTTTGACAACACAATTGTGACCAGCAATGGACAGGTTAGTGTTGGATTTGATCAGTCAATCACAGGTAATATCTTATGGTAATGTCGAGTGTGCTATGACCATAGTTTAATTGTTTTCTTCGAGTTTTCCAGCAGAGATGATAACAGTTTTATGAGTTACGGTGAGATAGATGGCTTATCTGTTTAGCAAAGTCTGAACTATCCAATAGGAATTCTGTATCAGTAAACAGAGGCGTAGGACTAGATGCAACCTAGAAGAAATATATATACCGTAAATTCCAAGTAGTCCTTCAGAATTACATAGTAACTTTTCTGTTTCGTGCCTAACATGCATCTAATGAATACCTGATTAACATATCAAGAGACTCTTCATAGAGTAGTTATGAATGATCATAAAAGAGCTTAAATATAACAAGCTTTTTAATATTTTAACTATTTTTTACATATGGCAGCTTAAAATAATCTATCTCTACTTGCTTTGCAGTCACATGAATGCAAATTTTAAGAACTTTTGCATTTTATTTATTTTACCCATTGATATTTTGGTCTGTTTTATTTGTGTGCTTTTTTTTCTTTTTGCTACTTGCTTCTCTTCCTATCCTCAGCTAATGACAACCAGCACTCACATGGTAAGACTATTGTGGATTTGTCGTGATATCCATTTCATCTTTCACTGTTCTTTAATTAAACTGTTAAAGAGCAGTTAAATATTTCCTATAGTTATTTCAAAATATCACTTAAATCTAGAGATAGAAATGTTCTTTATTGCTACTTTGTAAATACTTAAAATATTAAGAACTTACATAGAGTATAAGGTACATTAAGGTGTATGAGGTGTGGTAAAGAGCCGTGAACTTCAAAAAATAAGTAGGCTTTTTGCTTCCTTGCATTTTGTTTTGTTCTGTGCTTTTCTATAACCTACATTTTGTTGCTGACTCTCTCTGCTGTAGAAAATTTATTAGAGTTTTTGCTATAAAGTGCTTTAATGACTTCAGAAAAGTCCCTCAAAATGAAAGAAAATAAACTAGGCACAATTTTGTTGCCTATATGTAACATACACGTCTGCTAGAAATGCAATATTCAAATATTGTTAAATACCACCTTTGTGACATCTATCAGGGAAATGAGCTTTTAGAGTGCAAGAAAACACTTGTTAGAAAGAACTTTTCTAAGGACAGAATGAATTTCCGTTAGATGTAGCCGTACACTGCAGCACTGCTTTTTCTGTTAGGTGTTCAAAACTCTGCATTAGCTTATACGTTCAGTCCTGAAAATTAGACTTCTCATACCTGTACACATTCTGTAAATGGTTTGTATTGCAAATATTCTGACTGGGTTCTTTTCTGAAATTTTAGTCTACTTCTGTTGCAGGGATTAAATCAAATTCTTCTTGATAAAGCTCTAAAACCAGACTAGCGACTGATTGCCAAATTTTGAATGTGTATGTGTACAACTAGATACCCATGTTAATATTTTGTGGTAAAATGTATTGTTTGATTAGACTCTTGAGTGTCAGAATGGGTTAGAAAAATTCATCATCATTCAGCATGCATGCTTCTGTGTATTTATTAAATTTACAGATTTTGAGTTGCATTTTTAGATTTAAAGACTTGAAAATGTTAAGTGTTCAGGAATACTCAGAGATGCATATGTGAGCTCTTACATACATGAATGCCAGTTGGTGTTGATGGTTATTTCCAAGTATATAAATTATGCTCACATCTGGAAAAAGTCAATGAAAAATCTGAAGATTTGAAACAGTTATCACCATCAGTGATATAGGATGACTGAGTTTAGGTTCCAAATTGTTAAAATGGGTGCTGAAGCAAAAATTTTGAATTCTTCTTTCCCTCCAGAAATGAACTAATCACCATTGTTGCAAAACTAGTAAAAACTGAAGAAAGTCAATGTCTTTCGCTTAGATTGATGCCTGTGTCAGACTAAAATTTATGTACTGTTAAGCTTGCTTCCAAACATAATCCCCCCCCAGGATGTTTCTCAGTACTTAGAAATTTCTTTGAAACTGTTTGCATGCTGTAGAGTGATGTTACTAGAATAACAGAAAAGTATACTTTTAATTGCTGACATTTTCTTCATAAATGCCTGCCTCAGTCATTTCCTGGTAAACAAAACTAAGATGCCAAAGAGTTACATCTTGTTAGTTGTTATTAATTTGTGGTACTGCTTTATGTATGGTGTTCCACTTTGGATATGACATTGTTGCAAAAACATACAGAGACCAACTACCTAAGGAAGGTAAGGAGAAAATAAGGCACTAGCTTGCTCATATCATAATATGTATTTCCAGCGTGATTTTTTTATTTTAAGATTTGATGCAGAGTGAATAGGAACATGGAAGATATAATGGCAGTTGCAGGAGGGGTGGAAACCTTGGATAGGCTTGGAGCAGAGCATGGAAAAATACTTGTTAATAAACTAGATGTTAACAAACAGAAAAGAATGATTCACAGCCTGAAGACATGAGTTGTATCTTGAGCTAGTAAATACTGAAAAGACATTGTGAGGTTTTGTAACTCACACCATCCCATATTGCTCGGCTTACCTTTCTCTGTGCCAAATTAGCAGTCTTATAGAGTCTGGTGTCCCTGTGCTATTACCTTGTTTTCTGAGCCAAACAGTGGGGTAGGCAAAGGGTTTGGTTGCAGCCCAATGCTTTCTATCTAGCCTGACAGAGATAGGGGAAGGTTGTTTCAACTTTTGTATTTAATCTAGCAGCTTTTATTGGAAATACGGACACATCAGTTCAGTATGCAGAAGCACAGACTGACACTGGGCTCTCCAAGAGACGCTAGATATGACATGAGAATTTTGTGAAAAATTAACTGCAAGAAGAAAGTTGGTAAACATTTGCATAATTTGAAGTTCCTGGATCAGATTTTTGTCCAGTTTTAAGTGCACTGATTTTTTAATTATTTTTTTTAGTGTACACAAAATATTATAACAAGGGCATGACCCTATTCAATTATTATATTTGATATCAAAGTTAGACCAAAATGCTGAAGGTTTTCTGCACTCTGTTGCTTACTCTCCCAACGTTTCTCTGAATCCTGAACTTGGTTGTCCCGTAGCTGCTACAGTCCATGCAATCCTCTGTGACCATATTCACCACCACCAATTCTTCCCTCCATCAGGATTAATGATAATTTCTGCCCTGAAGTGTTTTTATTTCATGATGCAGGTGGGAAGAAAATCAACCACAATTCAAGTGTTTTTATCTTAAAATACATGTGGAGCATAGATGTACTTACATGGCTTTGATGGTTATCACATTCTTTCTTGTACTGTTACTTATCTATATAATACGCTGTTGAACCTCCTAAGAAATCATGGAACACCAAGGACAGCAGAGGAAGGAGACAGAGAAAAGATGATGGTCAAGAAGATTAATGAAATTGCTGCAGTTTGTTTGTAAATCTCAGTGATCTGTAAACTGTGCTACACTTTGTTTTTATTAAGAAATGTACCTGTGAACTTTAGGTTGAGTACGTTGATTGTGGTTTTTTCCTGTTTGTATGAAATCTGAGGTGTGTACATACAAGGGTGAGAAACCAAAACAATTTGCATTGGATAGATCATGTGAAAAATAAGTGTCAGTTCCTGATACAAAGCAATACATAGCTTTAAGAGGTTTATTCTGGACAGTTTGTGAAGTAGTAGACAGTATTACCTATAACTGCTTTGGACCATTTCTTATAGATGTTTGGAAACTGGACCTTTGGAACACTGGTGTTTACTGTGCTTGTATTCACGGTTACATTGAAGGTAAAGTATGCTGTATTTTGTCCACTGAAACTTTCTTAGAGCTTGTTTTCTAATTGCTGCTTACTTATATGTTTCTCTCCATGACCATACTTTGTTGTATTAACTTAAATGAGATTTAAAATAGTTTAAATAGAGATTTTGGTATCTGTGCCTTCTTAACTCTGCTCAAACTTTGAAAAACATTTTTCAGCTAGTACTGTGTAGAATCCTCCCCTTTTTTCAAAGGGTTTTATTTTATTTCATCTGCTGAGTATTCTGTTGCTGCTAGATAGTAATGACACCATGTAATCTCATTTGGTTGTGTTTTTTTTTCCAGCTTGCACTAGATACACACTATTGGACGTGGATAAATCACTTCATGATCTGGGGATCACTGGTATTCTACATTGTCTTTTCTCTGCTCTGGGGAGGAATTATTTGGTATGAACCCTAATGTAAATTTCATTGCAAATGTTATTTCAGAAACAGTTATTATGAAGTCATGATATATTGCACTTTTTTTTCCCAAACAGAATTAAAAATAGCTTTTATGTATTGCAGAACTCCCAATAGCAGTCACATTTTAAAGACATCAGTAATGGTATTTACAGAATGCTCAGCTCTTCTTTCACTGAATAGATGCTGAAATATTATTACAGAAGACTATGAAGAGATGAATATCAGATGTCAGGCTGCCAATGGGGCTATCACAATATCAGTCAAAAGCAGTCCAAGGGTTGCTTCAAGTAGCTGAGGGTGTCTATCTGAGGCAAAGTGTCACAGAGTAGGTCATGTCTGTGCAGCTTAGGGCTGGCCACGCATCTGCTCAGCTTGTCTTGGAGGGAGCTGGCTGTAGCAGTCTAAAATAAGGCCAGGGAGTGACACTAACATTGAAGGTGTGTGGATGACCAGGCGTCCTGTGTTTGAGCTCATTATTTGCCCCTTTATTTAGCAAAGTAGATTTACTGTAGATGCCTGAGCACCTACTTGTTCTACAGTTGGTAAGAAGCTTTTTAAGAATTAGTATAACTCTTAGACATAGCTAATTGAAAGTAGTGTGCTTTGTTTTTCTGTTAAAAAATTCTGTGTACCTAAAACCGATTTTTTTGAGAAGGGAGGTCAAGTTGAAACAGGTTCAAGTTCTTACTATGCCTAATTGCCATCAGAAACTTGAATTTATGTTTCTCACCTGTAGAGGGTGCCCAGTTACAAGGTTATTTTTTCTAACCTCTTTTGCTGGAACTGTTCTACTTTGTATATGTAAGTAAACATTTTGGAGGACCGGAGAGAAAGCGGAGCCTAATTGTTGCATGGTGGTTAAGGTGCCATTTAACTTGGAGTAAGGATTTGTATTTCAGTGTGTCCTTTGCAAATGAGTAACCACCTCTCAACTCCTTGGATATTCAGTAGCCTCTTCTGTTATTTTCAGTAAGATCAGATCTCAGTTTCTTCAGCATCAAAATGAAAACAGTCTGCAGAAGTTATATTTTTCCCTGCTAATATTTTCCAGCTGGCCTTGCTTGGTATTAGAGATGTGACTATTTGCATGCAGCAATGTATTTTAACTTGATTATCTTCTTAAATTGCAAAGACTTCTATCAGATTTTTGAAAACTAGAAGAAAACTGCCCTACTGGCAGGAGGGCTTTACACTGCAGTGTTGCTACAAACTGTCCGTTGATCTTTGCTCTCAGGAAGCATAGCCTCTGTTTCCCATCACATTTTAATGACCAGACAACTGCCATGGAGATAGAGGGAAACATGGAAGTGAAGGCAGTTGAAAGTGGGGGCAAATAAAAATGTGAGTAGGTTAGGGAGCATAATGTGAAACCATCAGAGAAGTTTAGGGAAGCTTGGCAGGTATGAAGAAAGGTGTGCTCAGTATGGATATTGTGAGGATACATACAAATGAGTGTGTGATGGGAAAGAGAAGAAAAATAATAGGTGGAAGACCAAGAAGAAAAGTGGAAATTATCTAGGGTGAGATAAGGAGTAGGTGGAAGAGCATGAACAGGATAAGAATGTGAATTAGTTTATCTTTGCAAGGGAGAGGCAGCTTGGGAGGGAGGACAGCATGGTATTTCCTACAGCATGGAAGACAAGAGTAAAGCAGTTTTCCCTTGTCAGCAAATATTTAGATCTCCTTTTGAGAAGACTGGAATGGATGAAGTCCCACAAACTGGGAAGTTGAACATGCAGTAGTTAATCAGTGTCATAATTTTTATATTTAACATTGCCATTCTTTATTTTGTGTATTGAAGTGTAATATCAATTTAATCTTTTTCCTCCTAGGCCTTTTCTCAATTATCAGAGGATGTATTATGTGTTCATGCAAATGCTGTCTAGTGGTCCTGCGTGGCTGGGTATAATTCTGCTCATAACTGTCAGCCTTCTTCCAGATGTTCTCAAGAAGGTCTTATGCAGACAGTTGTGGCCTACAGCAACAGAAAGAATCCAGGTAACAATATTTTTCATTGTAGAATTAGTTTTTTGTATCACAAGTCTGTCATAATTAGACCTCTTTCAAGCTTAGAGACAAAATTAGAACAGGAGTTCCCCATCTGTGGTGTATATCACAGGTTCTGTACCAGCTGCTTCTGAGCAGCAGGGTGAAAGAAGCTGCCTGTTATTTACATAGTGGTATTTACATGAACATTGGGGCAACCCCTGTGCCTCTCTACTAGCAACCGTGGGAAATTAGCTTGTGAGGGTGGTGGGAGACAGACATATGGCTCAACATGATTCCTGACTTGAGATAAGAAGGGTAGAGGGATTGGGATCTTGGTGAGGGTAGGTAGAAGGCACTTACATTGGCCCAGACAGCAGCTGTTGCCACTGTTGTGGAGTATTCAGAGGTACTGCCCACACCCCTGAATTGAAGTTTATCTTTCATACCAAGTCATTCTACTGCATAAATGAAACTCTAATGTGGACACTTTAGCATTTTGCATGCAAGCTGAGTGTAGTTATCTGAAAAGGAGAACCAGCTAAAATAAGCTAAGCTCAACATGAAGCAAGTAGGAAGGGAGCATGTGATTTTATTGAAATCCCCTTTAGATTATGAATTTGCACAAGCAGTTGCAACCCTTTACCAAAAGACTCTACAACTGCATGTGTATTTATTATTGAATCAATCTAAAAATTATCTACTTAAAATCAATGTGATGAATATATAGTATGCTGGTAAGGTATACATAGTCAACTCATGTCAACGTTCATATTGTATGATCTGTGCAATATAATACTTTCTTAGTAAACTATTTTATGCTGATGCTATGCCTGTTATAAAAACACCTCTATTAAAACGTACTCATATTAATAATTATTTCCTCTTTTATATTTCAACTTACATTTTGTCTGTTTTGATACATTGTCTCTACATAAATGTGCCTTGCTGTGCCAATGGGTAGAATATTTTAAAATCTGTTGTTACTTCTCTTCTGATAAGCCCAAAAGGAGAAACAATTGTGTAAGCAGACTTGAGGCTGAAAGGGAAGCTGAGTCCTGTGGGCTGCATGGTACTATACTGAGGCCATGAAAGCAGCCCCAGTAGAAAATTTTACCTGCAGTTTTGATCCCAACAAACTTTCATATATTATATATGTTAGAAGGCGAAGGACAGTAGAAGCGTTGAACCTGAAACTTTATGTTATTCCCTTGCCCTTTTCAGCCCATCAGCCACCACTGGTAGGTTAAAATACTGAATTACCAGCAACTGTGTGTGTAGGGATTAGCTAGCAGTTTGATGTTTATTTGAGAAGATACTTTGCATTAAGAGGAAAGGAATAAAGGAACTTTATTTCCAAGAAAAGTAAAATTTCCCCTTTGGCAATGGTAAAAATTCTGCAAAGTAAAACCCCTTGCCATTGTTTTCCTTTCCGTGACTGTACAGTTGTGAAAATGCCCCAATTCAGGAGGACAGGAAAGAATAAATAATGGCAGAAAAGCATTCCCAGGCAGATCAGCATTTAGCATCTTTCTATTTGGATATCATTAATAGATGTCTCTTTGCCATATCTGCTACTTCTGGAAGAAGTCGACCTCAGTATAGGTTCTGCATGCTTAATTTTAAAGTCTAAAGAAAGCAAATGATGATAGGTTAATGCAAAGAAACAAGCTAGCAAACAAGGCCCCAAACAAAGGTATTACAGCATTTCTTACAGTCATTGTATATTAGTACTGGAAAATGAATCAATTCTAAATCAGACTTTGGGCTTAACACTGGCAGCATTCATTGTTTTAATATTTAGTAGAAAATCTTTGACTTTTAACCAGATATATCCCTGTGTTTCTTCTTCCCTTTCTTTGTTTCTTCCTGTCTTCCAATCTGCTTTGTCTAAATAACTGCTGCTTTGCTTTAAACATAAATGATGTGCACGGTTACTTCCTACAACCTTCTGGGGAAATCAGACTAAACATCAGTGCCTTTCTGTTGAGCAGTCCACCATCTTTATGCTTTCTCAGACTTCAAGCAGTCTAAGTTTCTAATGGAACAAAAGGTGACTTTTTTCTGCCTTTCTGCATGCTTGGCAATTTCATTCAAAGGACAGTAAAAAGTTTCTCATCAGAAGTTATTTACCATACTCATTGCCTCCATTTCTGATTCATGCCAACCATATTTTGAAGAAGAGTACTTTTTAGTATAGTTTTTTCCTCCTTCTGTTTGTTTATCTGCACGATTCTATGAATCGTTGTCACAATCCATCACTATCACTACCATTTTTTGACACCGTTGTTACTGAGTTTTACATAATGTTTCAAAGCATCGAGAATCTTAGATCCCCATTTTAATCATTGGTCTGTGTGTAGGTGAATGTGTGTCGTGCTTGCATTGTACCTGAGTAAATGGAGTAGTTGCCCCGCGAAGAAGTGATAATTCTGATTATGCTGATATTACCAGTGTCATACAGAAAATGTGGTAGTGGAAACCATTTAAGAGATCTTCAGAGTATATTAATATATCCATTCTGCTGTGATAAAAGGAAATGCAGATTTTTATTAATAAGTTATGTCCAGTAGGCATTTTGAAACTGAGCTCTCCTTATGTTCCATTTTATGAAATTCTGTGCTCTTTCTAGAAAGAAAACACCTCAAGATCCAGAAGAATATGACATTTAATATAATATAAAAGTAGCGGAAATGTCAGTAAATCTTGGCTTCCCTACAGTCTGCAAGAAGATGATTTTTTACTTAATACTAGGAGACTGTTGATTTCCACTGTAGATTTTATATCTTTATTTCTTAACTGGTTAAGTTTAAAAATACATTCCCTCCTTCTTTCCCCCTTCAAAAATATACAGTCAATAAAATTTACAGCAATTATTTAAGTCACAGGGAAAATACATGAAGTTTTTTTCACTATTGAAAATTCTGGCTAAAATTGGCTTTTAAGTGCCTTAGGATTGGTTTGAGCTGAGCTTTTAAACAATTCTTTTTAAACTTACTTTAAAACATTCCTATAAGCTGTATTGCTTTCTTTGTAATAAAAGGGCTTCTGGAACAGTTGAAAAGATTAATGTAGTACTAGCAGCCGTCTCCCAGGTGACTGAATTAGTTCTCCTCAGGTAATAAGATCACGTAAAGCCTTTGAAGCAATTCCTACGCTTCTAAATTTTTCAATTATTTGAGTCACTCCAGTGTGTGGTGGGTGATTATTTACCATCATTATCATTCAGGGATTTTTAAACATGCCAGACATAGTTGTGGGGCTTTTTTGAGAGAGCTTTTCAGTGAGAGATACATATATAGACACACACACAGAGACATATATGTATGTGCCTACACATACATATATGTACATACAAGTATATGTATATATATGTGCATGTATTTTTTTATATATATATCTATACACCTGTATGAACTGTTATCTTTCTTGGGCTAAAACATTAATTCTGCAAAAGCTTTGGAGGAATCTGTTGCCTTTTGGTAATTTCAGCCAAAAATCTGCTCATTTCTTGTATGTGCAGTCCCAGTGACTCTTTGGCTCAATGAAACAAGCTGAATTTTGTGCTTTAACTGGAAATGGTGCAGCTGTGAGCTTTATTTCAGCCTTTACTTTTAACATGCAATAGGATATTGGATATTTTTTAATATATCCACTTTACATTAATTGATAATATTTCCTTTTTCTTTATTCTTCTTTCATCAATAGCAGAAGCTCCACAGCTCTATTAAAGGAAAATAGAAATTCACTTTAAATTACCCTCTCTTCATTTTTGTGACTGTCACTTTGACAGTGTTTCCGCAATCCCAAATATCTTGTAGCTGAAATGCAAGGTGTTTATATTCTAAGGTGTAAATAACTTCTCTGTTTTTTTAATCTCTTTTTAAGAAATATTTTTCTTTTTCTCTTTGCTTCTGACTGATGTTTTTTTACTTCACTTCCAACTTCAGTCTCAAGATCAGCCCATCAGCCTTGTTATGAGATCTCTACCCTCTCCTGCACTTGGGGAAAGCCAGTGTGGTACTTTTGCCTTGGAAAGCCTCTCTGGGAATTCATCATTCTTCTGTTCCTCAATGGGCTTAGCTGCTGTTGAACACAGGGCTCTTAAAAAACTGGTTACCAGCAAATTGTTGCCTTGGTCATTTGTTGTGTTCCTTCTATGGAAGGCAAAGAAATGGATCTTGCTGTTGCAATATTTGAATCCTGTGGAGGAAGTTACTCTGGTAACTCCCCTGCCCTCTCTCCCTGTAGTGTAATGACTAAGCTGTATGTAAGCCTTCCTTAGCACTGGCTCCATTGCCTGAGTGTGTAGCACTGCCTTCAGTGTACCAGTTGTTCTGGGAAGTAGTGAAGCGGGACATCCACTCCTTAATTTGAAATCAATTTAACCTCCTATCACCGGGACCTCAGCCATTCGGCACAGGTTATTGTCAGAGGGGCAGGACACACAGCCCACAGTGCTTAGTCATGGTACGGTTAAGTGCTTTGGTAATGACGTATTTTTAACAGAGTTTGAAATGGAGTTAAAAACATCCTCAGAGTGGCTCAAAGGATTAACCTCAGGATGGAGGAATGAAAACCTTGTTTTACACTGCATAACCTTTTAAAATCTTATCAGAAAACCTGTCACTTTTACAGAACTTTGCTACAATAGTTGCATTTGTACCAAATGGTACAATTCATTCGCATTTCCCTCTTGTATTCAGCAAGAGTCTCACTGTTTTTCCTCATCCTTGCAGAAGAGTAGGAGACATAAAACAGCCCTAAATGCACTGGCGAACAGCGGTGGGCCACTTCTTGAAGGAAATCTTTCAGCTTCCGAGCCATAATTAGATCAAAGCTAGGTAACAGTACTGTACGTGTTGCCAGTTTGGATTAATTGCTATTGGTGAACTGTGCTATTTACAAATCAACTGTTTCCTCCAGAGTTTTTGATTTACTTAATGATTTTGTATTGATATTGCTAATGTTTTACTTGGAGAGCCTAGTTTTTGCCAGAGGTGTTCCATGCCACAGGTAAGATCTTTTTGTCTCAGACATTTACTCATGTAAGCAAAACAGTGAATCAATATACTTATATTGAAGTCCTAGAAATACATTGTGTTATGTATAGGTGTTGTGTGACATTTCTGCTATAAGAACTGCAGTTGTTATTGCAGAGTGTACTCACATTACACCATGGTGTAGATTACATCAAGTCAGAAATATTTCTCACTCATTAGCAGTTTATCCATCATCTCTCATGCTCTTGAATACATATATAGACCAAATGCAGACAGTAAAGGAGGAAGATAACCATACAAAGGCAAGTGAGTTACCTATGAATGGGACCTTGGGTCAGGAGACTGCAGCTCTGTATCTGACAGTCTCTACCACAGTAACGTGTTCTGTATAGACCAGTGCATAGCTGCATTGCAGCCTCGGATCAGAGAGAGAAGTGTGGTAGCCTTGCCAAATACCCGAGACCACAGCATGAATGGTGAGCTCCTAAATCCTCCAAACACGAGAGCAGCAGAATAAAGTTCTCTGCTTTACGTCATCTCCTTGCCATGCCACTGATTACACAAAGAAGTGTAAGTAAGAAGGTACACTGTCTACTCAAAATACATTCCCATCTGGGTGCTGTATTTGCGCCAGTCCCTTCATGCTCTCCTGACCCCAAAAGCAGCACACGAGGAACCAAGTGAGGGTGCAAAGTTATCAATATGTGAAGAGGAGAAATGCTGTGTAATGTGCTGGTATGGGCTGTAGGGCTTCAAGGTAGTGAGGGGTGCTTTTGATTTAAAGACTGCTAGACAAGTAGTAGTAGAAAACCCCAGCTTTCTTGAGTAGCTTCAGGAATGGCTGATTGAAAGTGTTTGCCTTGGAGCTATGTGTAGAAAAAAACATTTTCTTTTTAGAAATATGTATGGCGACTAAAATGCTTCACTTTCTAGCTGGATGAATAGGAAAAATAGTTACCATACAGTGTATGACTACTCCCTCTGACATTTTCAAAGCACTGATGATGTACATTTTTCTGTATTAATGTTAGTATTTGGTCTATATGTGTGTTTAAAAGAACCCAGGCCTCACTGTTAGTGAGTAGTTTGGTATAGTTCACTGACTTTCCTCTCCAAGAGTAACTGTTGTAAGAGAGCTTTCTGATTACTCTGGGTTATGCAAGAGTAGTGTTTCAAGCCTGTGATTGACATTAAAATTGTAGTATTAAATCTCAGCCCAACTTCTATAAGCTACATCATTAATATTTATTTTGTGATTTTGGCCTTTTTGCTACCATGTTGCTGTTAGCAGGGAAGGAGGAAGGGGATGGTTAAGAAGAGAGAATTAACTGACTCATATAGCATTCATGGAGAGAGTTACTGGTAACATAGATTTGAATCATGCTTATAATGCATTTATATCTTAAGTACTGTCACATAATAGCCATACCTCTATACCTGGATATTATATGTCAATATAGTGAGAAGAATTAGATAAACTCATTGGGGAAAGTGCTGTGCTAGTTTTCTTTTAGTCTGTGTACATGTTCCAGGGTCTTGTCACGCAGCCGTGGAGCTACTGTAGTCCTCAGTATTTCCTGAGTGGAAAAGCCAATTCTGCCACTGTGTGTGGAGTGGTAAATTTTAACAGACAATGAGACCAAGGTGGTATTGGGATGTGTAGTATAAATTGCCTGTATGGAGGCTGCATGTTAACCTAAGCAAGTCCAAAATCAGATACTGCTTAGAAGTACAAAGGAAGTGCATTAAACCTCTGGAACTTCCATCTGATAGCACAAACCTGTTGTAAAGAATTCCCTCTCTTTGGAAGTACAGGGCAAAGTACTTGAATCTGTTCTGTCTTTAAATTCCCCATAAGAAATCCTGACTAAAAAAAGTTCAGAGCTAAAAAGATGTACCAGGAGAGACTGGAAAAGGAAATATATACCTGATTTAAAACAATTCAACTTGAAAGCAGTCCCTTGTGTACTCATCTGTTCTCTAAAAAGCCCATTATCAGGTTTAGAGATTATATGTGAAATTATGTCTGGTTCTGTAGATCTCAATATAAAACTAATCATGTTGAAAGTGGTTGATTGATCAACAACACGAGAGTTTATACCTTTTCATGAAACATAGCCAGAGTGGTGATCTAGTGAAAGGCATTAGTATATCAAGGGCACAATGGCCCTAGGAAAGAACACAAATTGTAGACTTTTATGGCCCAAATTATTTGTTTACTGTGTATTTGGTTTTTTTTCCTGTTAACAGAATGCATCGAGGCACTGTCGGGAGCACATCTCAGAATTCACACCTCTTGCCTGTCTGAAAAGCCCAAGATACAGGAGCAGTGACTGCAGCAATTCCCCAGCAAGAAGGTCTAATTCTCATTCTAAAAAAATGATGTTTACGCACTGGAGAGGCATTGATTATTCAGTACTTCCATCTGTCTTTGGCTATTCAAATAAGCATTGCCGTTCCGGTGCAGGCTACCGCTACAGTGGGTCAGGTTTGGAAACGTCTGTATGACAGAACACCAAGTCAAGCCTTTAAAAACTGTATTTTTGTTTATTTCTTTTTTCAGGAAACAAACATGTCACAGAAATATATTAAACTATACCTGGCTCTTGCTGTCTGAGGTAATGTTCAGACAAACAGGATCAAGAGCTAGAAGTATGAACCCTTCCAGGCCAATAGACCTCTTTTTATGTTTTGAACTACTGGAGCAATGAACAATCTGCACAGTCTGGTACTGTGAGACTGGTAGCACTAAAACATTCTCTTCATCCTGTGTCAAGACTTTTGTGCATTTACTGCTTCTGTCCTCTTTAGTCATTTTCTTTGTTACTTGAAGTGCATAGTTTCAGTCAGTGACCTACATTTTGAGATCAACAGTTTTAATTTTCAGCCAGAAGCAATGACCTCAGTTATCTCCAGTGAAAGTCTCCTAAAGCATATTTAACAAGTGCTGTTTCTGATTTTCCTCTGTCCTTTCTCTTTCTTTGCTTTTTTTCTGTAGAACAAACTGGTGTTTCCTCTGTGCAAATCTGCTTTCAAGAAACACTCTCTAATGTTCACTTCCTTGTAAGTGGCCAAATCAGGGCTATGTCTGGTTTTCAGTTAGTTTTCCTCTGTAGAAAGATAGGCAAAACAATCCTTGTGTAGAGTACGTACATGCTATATGAAGTCAAGCTGGCTGTTAAATAGCTAAATGTCATCAATCTCGATACCTACTCAAAAACTGAATGTAAGCATTTTACCTAAGAGATCTTTGTGAATTTGTCAGATGAGGATTACCTGGTGTTCCCACTTCCTATCCTCATGATTGCAACATATGCATAGCAGAAAGTGTTATAAATTAAGATTTTTTTTTGACACCTTTTTTTTCCTTAAAAGAAGAAAGGCTGCTTTTACAAATAAGCATCTTTTACTATCTGGATTAATCCTCTTAATTTTGATTTTTTTTGTGTGTGTACGGTTAAATATTGGCTAACCAGCTTGGTAGCTGTACTGCAAAGCACACAGCTGTTAACTTCGGCAAGCAAACCACGAGGTGGCACACGGCTGTTTGCCAGCCCTTCAACCGTAGCTGTGGTACAGAAATGAGTTTGACTGCAAGGATTGTGTTTGAATGACTCTAAGAATGACAGCCAACTTGCACTTCTGTTTTCTCTGCTACGTTTATGTTACCTTGCACTAATTCAACTGTTAGCTGTGTCCTTGTCTTGTTTCTTTAGTCCAGTGTTTTACTTTGGGGTCCAAAAATATCTGAAGGAGTAACCTGATTTCAATCAGTTTCAGCCTGGTGGTTAGTACTGGTTAATAACCATAGTCATTAAATACCTCTGGGAGGACGTTAGCTAAAAATTTATTTCAATGTGAAAACAAAATCCTGGGAATCAGAGCTGCAGCCTTTATTGAAAAACTTGGCCAAGACATCGTTGGTTGTCTTTTGAATAGACTCAGGTGGCAGAGGAAAGAAATATCTCCCTTTTTATGTTTAAGAAAAAAAAGAGAGGCAAAGTAATTTACGTACTGATTTACTTTTTAATGTTTTCCTCACAATATTCCAAGCGATTTTCACATTAAACAAACAGTGAACTATTAGTAAAAAGCCCTGGGACAAGCAGAGATTGTAAAGTGAGTTGTGAAGTTTTCAGCATACCAAAGATAAGAGAATTTTTAAAAGTCTTACGGTGAGCACCGCAGATGAAGGTATTTTTACCATTTAACATGTAGCACTTTTAAGTTTCAAAGAATGTCCTCATGGCAGTAACATTTTGAAATACATACATATGGGTGTGGGTGCGTGTACATGTACTTGCCACTGCAGACTTGAATGTTGGTCAGTTAGAACCGTCCCCCACATAAAACACTGGTGTATATATTTTTAAAAAGTTAATATGGGTATAAATTTTATACCAGTAGCAGTGACAAATTTCTTGTGTGTAGTTAACAAATTATTTGTAACGTATTTTTTAGAAATCTTAAAATTGCCTTTGCACTGAAATATTTTTCATACTGTAGCTATTTATAAATCTGTTTTACGCATACATTTGTTAACACACCATTTCTATTTTTTTTAAGTATATGTTTTGAAGGCTTTTTTTATACCTATGAGTTTTGGCCACTTAAATTTAGCTTAGAGTGGAGTTGTGGCTGAATGTTAAAGTTCTAATGAATGTCAAATTAGAAATACAGGTCTGTTGCTCCGTCAGTCTCACCCAAACCGCCGATGTGTTGGTATTTGTGATAGTGGCGATTAGATCGCTGTCCCTTCAGTGCTAGACTATTACTGCTAGCTTGTTTACTCTGCAAAGCCTCCTGCTTTCTTACATTTCCGAGTTCCATCTTTTAGCCTTAAATAAGGAGATTTTTGCTTGCTGTTTTTGAAAATGCTGCATTCCTGCTCTGCCTACTAACAAAGCAGTTCATTGCAAACTTCATGTAGCCCTGCACTTAGGAATTATTGACAGTGTTATTCAGGCTGAAATACCTATGTAAGTGCTTGGGAAATTTTAGTTAAACGTCATTTTTGGAGGAGAAAGAAAGTTTGAATTTAAGTGGGAGTTTCTGCTTTGATTTAGCAATACTTTAACCTTTAAATTTGGTACTGTTTGTTTGTTAAGATAGACCGTTTAATGGAAAAACATAGAACATCAACTCGGTTTCACTTGATGTGCTTTTGCTTCAGTCCCTGTTACTATTGCCATGCAAACCTAGTCCACTGCAACAAGTGTTAACATGGAGTTGCACTGTAAATGGATCAGACAATACAAAGATGAAAAAGTCACAGTTAGATCAAAATGAATTGGAATGCTTTATTATGGATGGGACACTGAAAGGAGACAGATTTTTATGTACTGAAAAATAAAGGGGAAAAGTATAAAAAAATCTATATAACTTCCTAACTTGCCTTGTTTAAATTGTTGCAGCTTTAACAGCATAGTGTCTCCATAACTGCTTCTATAAATGTCTTGAAACTGGTAAGCGCTAACCAAATGTATGTGAAGACTTAGAAAGTATTTCAAGCTTTGTGGCCACTGAAGTTCATATATTCCTGCAGTGGCTTGTGGCAAAAGATCTTCTTTTTTGTTTTACCATGTACAGTAATTGTTTGTTGAGCCACTCAGTGTAAAAGCTTACAGTTTACTTTCTTGCTTGCTTTAGCCTGTTTGTCATGACCCAACTGGCTTGCAAACATAAAAGGAAAAAAATGGCTTAATTGAGTAACTGCACTACTTTTCTTTTGGAAGCCAGTGGGATCATTGTGCTCCTGCTACTGTCTGTAAAAAAGAAAAAGCTTTAATGGAAATTTGTGAAAGTATAATGAAAGCGAAAAGTATGTGATTCTACTTTGCAGAATAATCTAAAGATCAGTTTATATAGCTTTAATTTTTTTACCTTACGAAAATTAACTGAATTTTAGTCTGCGTTCTCTCTGACATAAATTCTGTGCTATGTACACATCGCATTTTAAACGTCCTTTCAAGATCTAATGTAAAGTAGAATCTGCGAAAGTTGCTATATGGGGGCTGGGGGTAGTTATCTGTGCATTAAACATTAAAGATGTCTGTAGTCATCAGCACCAAATACTGACACTTATTTTTAATTGTACAATTATAGGTGCATTTATTTGAAAATAAATCAGCCTTCAAATCTAATGTTTAGATTATCTTATACCACTTCATTTATTTGATTTGAAGAGTCAGTGTGTGAATACATTACTGTAAAGTTTCTTTTCAGTGCTATTTTTAACTCTGATTTCTGTAGATAACCAAATATAACTTGTTTATATTCAGTCACATTTTGGATCCTTATGTAGAATATATAAGCAGGAGACATGAATCTGCTTGCAATAAATATAAACATAAAAGACCAGTTTAAATTTGCTCACGAGTAATTAAAATAATTCCAGTATGAATATGAGATGGTTTCATATTAGTCTGTAATAAAAATGTAAGTAGATTACAGAACATGGAATGAGTGCTTGATTCTGTTACTGAATATGTTTGCAGTCACATTTCTTTGCAGAGAATATGTAGCCACCTGAAAAAGCAAGCTAACGAACGGGAAATTTAGAGGAGACTGGAACATGAGCGGTGCGTGGGGTTTGTTGCAAAGAGAATAGAAATTGGTACCAGTGCAGGAGAGCTTTGCTCCTCCTGCTCGGATTGGAGAAGTGCTCAAGTTCTTCCTAAGCTAAACTCGTTAGCTACACGTGAGAAGAACTCCCTTTCCTTGTGGTTCTGCTGTGCAGGGTACCCAGAGCTATTTCTCCTTTCTTTTGCAATGTTGGCAATTTAAAGGAACTAGTTAAAGGCAAAACCAACGTGCTTTGCCATCTGAGTTGGGTGCAGTGTTCACAGATTCTTACAAAAGAAGCTGAGTGCACAGAAATACCAACATTCTCTTTCGTTTGCTCGTACAATATTATGGGACTTTCTGTAGTTTCAAACCCATTACCTGTACAGCACGTTGACGCAGTCAGACTGAAGGTATCCTCGAAAGCCTCCACAAAGCAAGTCAGAGTGTTAGGTGAGGGGCCTTCCTCTTCCTCTCTGAGCCTACGTAGAATGCTTAGACACCTCGTTTGTATATTGATTTTGCACTTCCCATAATAAAGACTTCAGAGTAATGGGTTTGTATTTATATGAACTTTTTATCCAAACAAGACAAGCATATTGTACTCATCTCCCTTTTGTACATCAAGAAATTCTGTGTTTCTGCTGAATGAGCTTCTGGAGGAGGTAGTTTGAGGGGAAAAGATAAATACTGAAGATAGGGGTTTTTTTTCCCTGTTATTCATATAGTGAAGTAAAAGGCATGAATTGCAATTAGATAGTAATAGTAAATTGAAACTGTTTTTGAGAAAAATAATGTGAGGATCCATCTGGATTTCAGGAGGAACACAGTAGCAAGAGGAAAAAATTACCTCATAAGTAGACAACTTTTTGTTTTGCATGTAAAAATATGTTTACTTATTTAAAGGAAAGATAGAAAGTCAGTGGTTTCTGCACAGCATTCTAAATTGAATACCTTATGTTTTCCTTTATCTCTTTAAATTCCGCTCTTGCAGTAAGCTACATTGTAACTTAACTGAAAACTTCTATTTCTTCTATTCTACAATGAGACTGCATTTTTTTTGCTGCAATATATGCAATACTACTATATAAAATCTTTCCCGAAGTTTATTTTGATATAAAGTGAGATAGGTTGGAGACAAACTGAAGTTTCTTGGTTTTGTTTTCTGCATATTCTGTTTTCCTCAGGTGATACTCTGTGGGAATTTAAAAATATATTTAACCATTCTAATAAGGCCTTGTTGTTGGGCGTTTCCATTGCACGTAGTCACAGGTCTTTTCATTTTAGTTTTGTTCAAATGCTAAAGCAAAAACCACAGCCTTCTACAGGCTTCATTTACACTGTGAAGTGATAGGACAAGGGATAAAACCAAATATAGCCATTAAGTCATTTCATTATATACACGATGGTTTATCAGATGCCTAATGTCCCCCATATAGGTTTAGATGTGTTTATTGGAAAATTACACTGTGTAATCAGTTCTTTTTCAAGTGGTGAGTCTGCAGTAAATTAATAGCAGTGACTCTTAATAATTTAAGTGTTTATTTTCCATTTAAAGGAGACAAATCAGAGTAGTATTCAATTTTAAACCACCAAAACGTTTGTTGTTATTTTCCATTATACGTTTCTATTAAGAAATTCCATGGTGCATTAAGCTTTTAAAAATACAAATGATGCAGTGTCCTGCTAGGTTCGGAGGCTCCCCATTCAGATTGTGTCAGGAAGAGCTGCTAACATCCAGTCTCCTTATTTAATGTGGGAAAAACAAATGTGCTGCTTGTTCCTAACAAGGAAAGCAATGTTAATAGTTGTTCAAAAAACAATTCAACACTGACATTGAGATTTTAAACATATTTTGTAAAGATACTTCACACTGAAATGCTAACCGAATCTGAAAGCTAGATCTCACAATACTAATAAACACCGAGTTTTAGAAAAGAAGGAAAACAAATCCTGGTCCAAGGTTCAAGACTGTCAAGTGGTTTGCCGACTTTTATTTCATAAAATATTTCCACCCAAGTAGCCAGCCTAGAAGAGTATTCTTCTGGGAAGTGCTGAGCAGCTTGCTTCTGAGATGATTATAAACTGCATAGCTAGGTAAAGTTGTCAATATTAATTAGGTTGAAGTCTAATTGTTTGTTCCCAGCTGCAAAGAGGTACTGTGTTCCCTTTTATTCTGATAAAATTATAGCCCAGAAAGAAAGACCTCACCTCCTAAGGGATTTCGGGCACAAGACCACAAAGCTTAGCATTAATGCAGTGGTACAGCTCCATAACAGCTGGGATTCACTTTGTTTTTCTTCTTAGGAAGTCCAAATTATGAATTAGTTTAGCCAAAAAGCAGCGTTTGTGCATCATTGTGCTGAAAGGAGCTGGTGCAGATGGAAAAAAGCTGAAGATCTTCCACTGTAGATCGTAGTGCAACACGAGTCAGGCTTCTCTCCATCCCCTCTGGTCAGGCCCACAGCAGATGGTTTGGAATCCACCTTCCTTGGAGACCTTGGACTTCTGCAGACTTCAGGGAAGTGCCCAGCTGGCCGATCCCCTCCGACCTTGCTAGGGGTTTGTTAGAGCAGCTGCACAGAAAGTGCACTTGCATCCATTGTAGGGCATGTCCAGAACAACATTCCTACCATTAACAGGTTTGACTCCAAGATTATCTTACCCCTAGGTAGTACTGCTCGATGTATAATATAGTAGGTGCTTACTGCAGATACTTAGAGCTGTTGGAGTTAATTCTGGGACTTCATTTTAAATCTACTGTTCCTTGGGGGCTGTAAATTTACATATTTGTTCCCAGCCTAGAAAGAAGAGATTTTATTTTTTTAAACAAGTATTCAATTCAGTTATTTCATAGTTTTCCATTCTGAAAACAGCAAAACAAGGAAACAAAAACCCACAGCATTACCACTGTACGTTAAAATGAGAGTAAACCAGATCAACATCACCCTCTGTCCTGCCACATTGCTCATTGTCTTAAAAGTATCTTGGTCTTCCACTTACGCATCACACCAGGAACTTTTACTAGCTAAAATGCTCTGTACAACCATAAGGTAAACCTTTGGAGAACACTTTTCTTAAAATGAGATTTTACTCCTAATGCTGATTATTTAGTTGAAATCTTTCTTATTGTACGCAATTTACAGTCTTTTGCTGCCATCTGCACAGAAAAGTTGAATTTGCAGTATTGCAGCAATTGAAAAGATTCTGGAAACTGTGCTACCAGTGCCGGCTAAGTCAGCTGACCTAAATTTAGTCAGTCCCGTCACAGCCATTTCAAGAGTATTGAGGGTTGTTGGGTTTTTTTGAGGTCTCTGATCTTCTTTCCTTGTCATAAAACTAAATAAAAGGTGACTCCCCGTCTCTCTCACATAAAACATGAACTAACCGTAGAATATCCTGAGTCGGAAGGGACCCACAAGGATCACTGAGTCCAACTCCTAACTCCACCCAGGGCACCCTAGACCTAAGAGTGCTGTCCAAGCCCTTCTTGAATACTAAGAAGCTTAGGGCCATGGCCACTTCCCTGGGGAGCTTGTGCCGGTGTTTGACCACCCTCTCCATGAAGAAATTTTATCTAATGTCCAATCTGAACTTCCCCTGATGCAGCTTTAAGCTGTTCCCTTGTGTCCTATCACCAGACCTCAGAGAGAAGAGATCAGCACATCCCTCTCCACTCCCTCTCACGAGGCAGTTGCAGACAGCAATGAGGTCACCCCTCAGGCTCCCCTCCTCTAAGCTGAACAAGCCAGGTCTCCTCAGACACTCCTCACAAGTCATTGCTCTCTATGCCTCTCACCATCTTTGTTGCCCTGCTTTGGACACATTCTAATATTTTCCTTTCATATATTGTGAGGCCCAAAAATGTGCACGGTACTCAGGGGGAGGCCACAGCAATGCTGCAGTGTATGCAGTCTGATGTGTCGACTGAGGGATACCGAAGTTTGAGGGAATTTGGAGAACAGCAACTGTTTGGCCAGCCAGCAGGAGGAACTTCAAAAGAAGGAACACACACAGTTAAGAGATGGTTAGATGGGCACACACGTTTGGGTAAGTACAAAAAAAGTGCACATGCAAAAAAAACCCCACCAAAACCTGTATATAACAGAATTGTCCATTCTGTGAGCTTCACTAGGGTTTCAAACTTTAATGCCAGCTCAATTCTTCTCCCTGTGAGTAACAAATGGGGTACGTATGTTTACATCTCCCCTTTCTTGCCTCTTTTCTAGTACCTTATGTGCTGGGGTACCTCCCATTCTCCCAGAAGTCTGTTTAAGCACTCCATGCTTTGTTCTGGAAGAAGGAAACCATTGCTTCCACGTTTGAGCAAAGCACAGTCCCATACGTGCTATCAAGAGCAATCTTTTTGTTGTACTGCCCGAGAGGAGCATTCAGTGGGCAGACAGCAGATCTGAAGCAATGTGGTCACCACCACAGTTTTGACTACCTTGGTCACTTCTATGCAAGAAATACTTGAACGTGTGCACACAGACACCACAAACTGCCCCCCACCACCACACCCACCCCGGCTGTGAATTTCACATCGGAGATAATCTCTTTTGCCTTCCTCCAGCACAAGCCCTTCTTGCTTTTCCCAGGTCTCTTTCTAAGCAAATTAAGACTCAAAACAAGCTCATCTATCCTTTTCTCTACTAAAATTGCACATGTTTTGGAAATAAACCCCTCTTCTAGTTGCTCAAAAAGGATGCATGGTCTCATGGAACTTTTTCATGTTTTTTTTCTTATAAAAGGTTGTGATTTGAAGGTATTGGTAAAAAGCAATTTTTAAAAGTGTGATGGTATTTGTAAGACAAGAGAAAAGGTCCATTTTCACATATACCCAAAGACTTGAAGATAACTTCAAAAAGGGAATTACTATATGAATTCTAACCCCTCTTCCCCCAAAGAAAATTCTTACCCATATTTGAAAGATACATTTCCCTCATACTGATCTGGTTCTGCATCAATCATGATTATATCCTTCAACCAACTTTGGGCAATGCGCCACTATCCCGAGGCCATGAATCTTTCCATCGCTGCTTCTCTGAATAATACTCATGCACTCAACTTTGGCATCCTGTATTTCCAGATGTAGTTCATGAGAACCATCTGCTAACTCTTTATTTCCCAAATATGTACGAACATTAAAATACAGAAAGTTGGGTGATTATCTTAATTTTACTGGCAACTAATCTGCTCCTTCAAGAAGTCTCCACCCTTACCCATTGTTTAAGAGCTGTTGCTATTTTCGAAGGGTAAATAAGTGGTTTCTAGAAAGCACTCATGTTTTTCATAAGGTTAATATTCAACCACCCTATTCACTTTTTAACCGCTTCAGTTGATGAAGTTTTACATTCCCCTGACTTTTCCCAGAGGTGCACGCTGAACAATTCTGATTTATCATAATTAGTTTTATATCCAGGTATTGAGCCAACACAGTATGTTTGGAATCCTACAGATTTAAGGAACAAAGTCGGTGTTGTGCAAAAAGCCCAGACTGCTGCTGCCAGGCACTGCACTACAGAACCCACAATACTCTTGTCTGTCTTCTCATCGCCTCTGTGTGGTCACTATGGATGCTCTATTAAATACATTGGCTTGGGAGCTAGGAAAGTATTATAGTAGCATAGAAATAGATTTCACTGATAGTAGAGTTCAGTCATCTTCTCGCATGGTTGACCTGTCAATCTGATTTGCCCATTTTGAACATTTGCCTGCAACTCATCTTTTACATTACTGTTCCACAGACACTTCATCTTACTGCCATGCTGCACCGCTTTTCTCTTCTCATAGGGTTTATAAGTTGCAAATCCACTTATTCTCTACCACCACAATGGATATAGTCAAAAGGAATATGCTCTTCCTTACTAATATTTTTGAAGAAAGTCCATGTTTTTGTCCAGTCTCAAATACTTTCTTTTCTTGATGATTAGTCTTCACCATTATGATGGTGCACTATTCAGCTGTTCCACAGTCCAAAACTCTGACCTGCACTTTGTGTTTCCTGCAGAGCAGACAGCAGCACGTTGTGACTTTGAAATCCCTTCCTTCCATACTGCAGACCAAAGCACATCATGTTTCCAGTCCCAGAAACTTTTCCACTCTCCCTCTCTGCCTCTTCTCTGCATAAGCTGAGGCAGGAATTAAGTGGGAGCTGAGTATCTGAACAACTCGACAGCAAAATACGATGCAAGAAGCCAAGCGTGAGGTTGAAGTTCAGGCACTGACATGTCTGCAGGTACAATGCTGGTGCCTAAGCTCCCATTGCAGCCTGCAGAAGATCCTCTGTTGGATGACATTCTGAGAATAAGAACAGCAAATAGTACCAACAACATATTTTTAATCATGACATTCAGCCCAGATCCTTTACGATGTGTTGTATTGGTTTGTCAGACATTGAAAATGCATTTACCATCTAGCAGTACTGCATATAAGCACAGTGAACTCCATTACCAATTTCAGTTCTTTCTTGGGAAAGCCAAGAAAAGAGTCAACTAGGAGGGAAAGAAAAAACATACATGGCAAAGGATGTTTTGCATCCATGTCCAAGGGAAAAAAGACAAAATATTCTTGGTGCCTTCTGTCACTATGACAACATAGACACAGACACGCAAAATTTGAAACGTGAATAGCAAAGGTAGAATTTAGGGCTCTTGCACAAGCCATTAACAGGATGGACTTACAGCTTTGTCCTCCCACATGACTTCTGTTGCTCATGGCCGTGTCCCCAATACACAGATTAGGACTAATCTTATTTAGCTGACACACTTTGGACCTCATGGTCTGAAGCCGTTTTGTAGGACCTAAGCATCTTCAGAGTCCCAGGGCTGTAGGTAGGGAATCTTTCCCCTTCCCTTTAGAGGTATTCCACGCTCAGGGTGACAGGCAGATCTCCCAGTCCTCCCAACACCTCTAACGGCTGTGGGACTGGTAACGAGAGGCCTGGCTGGGCTCCTACAACCCCAAAAGGAAGGAAGGGAGGAGAGGAAAGAGAATCACATGCTCCACACATCACATATGCTTTACAGGCATCAGGAGCTGGAAGAGTCTGATTCTATGCCAACCACTGAGGAAAACAACAGGGCAGATTTTCCATGGCCACTTCCAGCACATATTTGCTAGAAATCTCACATATTTCTAAAACGACGTACAGGGAGATGCCTGCCCTGTAGATTCCCCCTGTGCCTGCGGGGAACTGCCTCCTGTCTCATGACAGGCCTTTGAAATCACATTGCTAGGAGAGGGCCATACCCAGCTCTTCCAGGCCCTTTCTGGAAGTTCAGCCATGCAGGTGGCTATAGCAAGCATCCACTTTCCACATGGTGTTCGTTCGATTAGAATGAAAAGGCATAGAAAAGCACTTTCTGGATTTCGGAAAAGTTTGGAGATTTTAACCTGCCTTTTTTAGAACAATGTAAATGAAGAGTCTTCATCCACACTAGCTACCGTTTCCCTCATTCCCTGCTCCTGCTGCTACAGATTCCCCACCACTTCCAATAGGAAGGATCCAATCCTACCAAAGGATTCCCCTTTCTCAGCTGATTCCCTGGAGATAATTTTCTTCCTGGTTTATTCATTCCTCTTACACCTCGCAAGACTGGAGTGTATCATCACTTTTGCTCCAGTGACTGGCTCAGGGACCCATGGCAATAAATGGTAGAAGAGTTAAAATAAATGACTTTATCTCCAGAACCTCATGTGTCCTCGCTGTGACAATGCTTCAGAAGGCTCCCGTTCCACCATCTGGTTTTTAAAGCCCAAGCCTGTACGCTGCTTTTTGATCAAAATGAGTTCATGAAGGGCATCAAAGAACAGTTGGTGTGCACATTTCCCCCACCCCTGTAGCTAATTAGCTTTCTTCCTATTCAATGCAAATATTTGTGTGCACTGTCCATTTGACTCCTCCCCAAGCCAGTTCCTTTTGATGTAATCCCAATTTTTATGGTACTCATCCTGCGTTCCATCAAGACCTCTGATGTACACAAAAGCATCATCCAACCAAAACAAGCTGCATCTCCAGCAGTGTCCTTTTGATAAATTCTGACTTACTGCAGGCTAAAAGGACTACTATGGGCTACACTGGTATTTCTAGCACATTCAGCTCAAATTTTCAGCCATAGGATAACCCTGAAATCAAGGGCCTTTCTATTATTTATGGAGAGCCTGCTGTTATTTTTAGTGAGTTCTTAGGATTTGTATTAAGGTAAATATTTCATACCAGAGGAGGAGGAATTTCTAGAGATACTCAACACTACCAGAAAGCAGAGTATGATTGCACAGTGTCCCCTGAGCCTATGAGTCATGTTTGTTAATGTTCACGGTGTAGTAAGAAGACAGCCTAGGCTTTCTGTAACATGTTTTGCTCAATTTCTGCAAAAACATGAAATTGTTTAGCCTACCAATGGGATTTGTTGAAGTCTGGGCTCTTTCCTTTCCCAGTTTATCCAATTTCCGTTATATTTGCCCCTCATAAATCTTTCAGCCCAGTGCTTTATTACACGTATCTCAATTACTCCGATATTTTTCAGACTGACTTTATTTTAATCAAAATTGTTTTAGATAATTCACTAATTATTGCCAAAATTATATATTAAAAAAATAATTGCCAGTCTTTTTTTGGAAAAAAAAATATTAATTTCCATTTCCCTGTGGATATTCATTACTTTTTTATTATCACCATGTTTCAAAAAATCTTCCTAACGCACCCTGGAGAACTTATCCAAATAACAGCTTTGAGGCTTAATTTTCTGTGTATTATTTCTCAGTAGGTTACTGTGATTTTACAGACACGTTCTGATTCTGTACAAGACACGGCTCAGACCAGTTCAGTAACAAAAGGTCTCAGGTATTTGATAGGCACAATTCATTTAATCTCTCCCTGAAAGCCAACCTGTTGCCATTCTGTAGCCCCTTCAGACTCTGTAACTGGCAGAAACAGGTCCAGCTCATATTAAAATGATTTGTAGTTAGTCCTGCTCTTGCTTGAAATACATGCATGTGGAATCACACCAGACAGCACAGGGTACACAATTACTCCCTATCTAGATACCTTTGTACACCTCTTCTAACTCCTTACAATTTAAAGTAAATGCGTATTCTAGAGTCTTCTTCTGGATAAATTTGGCAACGGGCATGGGGCACTAGATCAGGAGAAGTTAACTCTTGCAATAAGGGCCCTTCACTGAAAATGCTGCTACTTGCCTTCCCAAAGCACAGCTACACCAGCAGCTCTCAGACACCATGCAGAGTTTGTCCTTTCACAGCCGGCAGTGTCTGTGCAACAGATGAGCGTGTCCAGCACTTCAGCATTTGTTAGATCCTTCTGAAATCTTCTCTCATCCCAGGTTTTGTTTGAGCTGAAAACTTTCTAAAAAGCCCAGCAAAACCACCCCCAGATTTATTTATAGCATTTTTACTCTGACAGAGCACCAGAAATACCATGTACGTGCATTTGGAGATGATGCTCAGTGGTACAATTTTTGTCAGAGCCGTAATACTTTGTTGGTTTACAATTCTTAGAAATCCCACCCTACTCCTCCTATTTAGGATGGATATCTCCAGATATCTCAGCCTCATTCCAACCCACTTTTACCTTCAGCTGTTCTAAGAGCACATATTTGCTCTAGTGGCTTACTTTCTTTCTTTATTAATTTCTTCAGAACTCCTAAATGCCATCTGTTCTTGACATTTGCTTGAAACTTAACTGCTTCCCTGTTGAAATCTTTCTCCCACAAATTCTGATACTACTAGCCAATGCAACTGTTATCCTCTTTTGAGCAAAGATTTCTGCAGAAATCCTGTTCTATCAAAAAGTGCTCAGATCTTCTTGTCTGATTTCTCATTGCTTGAAACCAGCCAGTGCCTACGGTTCTGGTTTGACACAGAACACAGCAGGGATCATGAAAGTCAAAAACCTCATGTTTCTACTAGCAAATAAAGCAGGTCAGGAACTGTCCTTTGGCACGGGAACCAGCTGGCACGACACGGCTTGCATACGCACAACTAAACTCTCTTATCTCTCGAAATAGGTCAGCTGCACGCAGACGATCTGCTGGGAACAGCCCCTGGCCCACACCGGCCCGTGGGAAATGTTGGGAATTGCTTTGGGGTCTGCTGGTTTGCTAGGACAGGACCACGCTAGGGACATCACCACCAAGGACACAGTATGGAGGGTAACCATGTGCTGTGGTTTGAGCCTGGACCCAAGTTCCGTTTAGCTTATTGCTATAGAGGTAGCTATAGAGATAGAGATCAAAAAGTGGCTGCAACGCAAAGCAGAACTGAAACCTAAATTGTATGTTTCATTGATGTCTCCCTTGTGCGGCACAGGCTCTCCTTTCAAAGATATTTTTGACTGTATTTCCAGTTTAAGGCATCCTCTCTGCTCTTTCATGTCATCATTAATTTGCCCTTTTCCCTGGACAACCAACCAGATCTTTTCAACCAACACTGAAAACATTCTTGTGAGGTACTGAAAAAAAAAAAGAAAACAGTGATTTATCTGTATCTGAACTTTCTCTCTGCAGAGTCCCCTGTTTTGCAGTGAGGTGTCTCCATGGCATTCTGCAGCACAGGGTACCTCATGGAGAACACGGGACGGTTGCTGCTAAGGGGACTTGATGCCTACTCGCAACTCAGGTTCTTTGACCTGTGTTTTGGGTTAAGCTGCTGTAAGAAACTTTGTTTCCATAAGCCATCTCCTGACACTAACTTGGGTCACCAGGCTTTAAGGAAGAGCATTTCAGGTTATGGAGAAGACAAGTATATGCAGCATCTCTCTGTCATCTGGTGCATTTCTGAAAATCAGGTGCCTCTCACCCAAGAAAGTGCAAGAAACTCATGGAAAGATTAACGTTGCTAAAAGTTGCTTAAAATACACAGGCACCTACATGTCTGTGATAACCCCACTTTGTCCTTAGTCCTGGAATACTCCTTCTGAAAAATTTAATTCATTCAAACCAGTTTGGTTTTCATGAATGTAAACCAGCAGTGTTGCAGAGGGGATGTAGAGAGTAGCCTGAAAGACCACTGAGGATGTGAGAGGAAAAGGGACAGGAAAAGTCTGTGGTCAGCGTTACGCACACACACATCTCAGCTGCTTCCCCTGAAGCGCACACCTTATTTGTGGCACCTGTTTCCCATGTGTTTATACACCCAGCACACAGGAGCACATGCAGTGCGCTATTTTGCTTATAGGCAAAATTTTTACCATTCAGAGATACCCAAATAAGAAAGCAAATACCCATTGTTGGTTGGTTTGTTGATTTTAAGTTTGTTTGGTTTTTTTTAAGAATGGGTAAACTGTCTAAATACAATTCCAGCTGCTCAATTGTCTGATCAAGACATTAACACAAAAAGCGCCGTTATCTTCATATACACATTCCGACAAAAAGCAAAATAAAACGCTGGATGCCAAACACTGAAATATCGGGAAATGCCAGAATCATGGCCGCAAAACGTCCGGGTGGCTCAGCCGGGTCCTGCCACCGTGCCCTTACTTTCCAGTTGCCGCAGTTTCCCCAAAGATGAGGCGATGCTCCTACAGGTTGTCACTGCTTTCCTGGAAATAACCCCTTTTCCTAGGGAAAACAAACAAACAAAAAAAGCACGGGAAGACCCTAACGCCGACATTTCTTCCCGCCTGGTGAACACCTGACCCTCGCAAGCCGGGCTTGTCGCTGAGAGGCGGCGCTGCCTCACCACCTCTTTTTGCCACCGGACATCCCCCCTCCTCTCTGGGGGGCCGGGAAAGCCCGCCCAGCCGCCCCAACCTCGGCCCCAG
>NW_010190757.1:2184-5925 GCF_000695765.1 Mesitornis unicolor | reverse complement strand
ACCTCTCTTTTCCACCAGATCCCCTGTGCTCTGCTTCCTGCTCCGCTTCCTGCTGTGCTGGGTGCCTTGAGCATCGCCCCCCGCATGGCGATGTTTGGGGTCCCCAAGTGCAGGGAGGGGAGCGCAGGGGCAGCTCCAGCGAGAGCAGGGCCAGGAAAACTCCTTCTTGGGTCTGTGGGGTCCTTGTTATTTTTCATCATCTCTTTGTTGAGACCCGGCCTGCGTCGCAGCCTCGGCCCAAGCAATGTAGATCCTCGTCCTAATTAAAGCCGTCATTAAATGCGGGGTTTTGGGGTGGTCTAGTGAACTTTTGGGGTGTTTTAGCCATGTTTTGGCTCATTTTAGCCAAGCTTTGGCACATTTAGCCAAGTTTGGGGGCACTTTAGTGACGTTTGGGGGGGGTTCGGTGAAGATTTGGTGCCGTTCAGTCGAGTTTCAGTGCGGTTTGGTGAAGTTTTGGCGCCTTTAGTGAAGCTTTGGGGCAGTTCAGTGCTGTTTGGGGGAGTTTTAGTGATGTTTTGAGGTGTTCAGCCACGTTTCGGCACGGTTTGGCCAGGTTTTGGTGCTGTTTAGTGATGTTTTGGTGTGTAGGTGAGTGACATCCCTGCTCAGTGGTGCTGGTCCATGGGGGGCAGAGTTGGGCTTTGAGGGTGCAGAGTTTGGCTTTTTGGGGGTACAGAATTGGGGTTTTGGGGGTGCAGAGTTGGGGTTTGAGGGGTGCAGAATTGGGCTTAGGGGGGTGCAGAGTTGGGCTTTTTGGGGGTGCAAAGTTGGACTCTGGGGGTGCAGAATTGGGGGTTTTGGGGTGCAGAATTGGGCTTTTAGGGGTGCAGAGTTGGGCTTTGGGGATGCATCGTTGGGGTTTTTGGGATGCAGAACTGGACTCCAGGGAGTGCAGGTCTGGGCTTTGGGGAGTGCAGAGCAGGGTTTTTGGGGTGCAGAGTTGGGCTTTGGGGTTCAGGTTTGGGCTTTGAGGGGTGGGAAATTGAGCTTTTTGGGGTGCAGGTCTGCAAAGTTGGGCTTTGGGAGGTGCAAAATTGGGCTCTGGGGGTGCAGAATTGGGCTTTGGGGGGTGCAGGTGTGGACTCTGGGGTTGCAGAATTTGGCTTTGAGGGGTGCAAAGTTGGACTCTGGGGATGCAGAATTGGGGTTTTGGGGGTACAGCATTGGGCGTTTAGAGGGTGCAGGGTTGGGTTTTGGGGTTGGAGAGTTGGGCTTTGGGGGTGCAAAATTGGGCTTTGGGGTGTGCAAAATTGAGCTTTTTGGGGTGCAGAGTTGAGCTATGGGGGGCGCTGAGTTGGGCTTTGGGGGTGCTGAGTTGGGGGTTTGGGGGTGCAGAGTTGGGGTTTTTGGGGTGCAGAATTGGGCTTAGGGGGGTGCAGAGTTGGGCTTTTTGGGGGTGCAAAGTTGGACTCTGGGGGTGCAGAATTGGGAGTTTTGGGGTGCAGAGTTGGGCTTTGGGGTGTGCAAAGTTGAGCTTTTTTGGGTGTAGAGTTGAGCTTTTTGGGGTGCGGAGTTGAGCTTTTTGGGGTGCAGAATTGGGCTTTGGGGGGTGCAGAGTTGGGCTTTGGGGATGGAGAACTGGGCTTTTTGGGGTGCAGAATTGGGCTTTGGGGGGTGCAGGTTTGGGCTTTGAGGGGTGCGGGTCTGGACTCTGGGGGTGCAGAATTGGGGGTTTTGGGGTGCAGAATTGGGGGTTTTGGGGTGCAGAGTTGGGCTTTTTGGAGTTCAGAATTGGACTTCAGGGGATGCGAAGTTGAGCTTTTTGGGGTGCAGAACTGGATTCCAGGGGGTGCAGGTCTGGGCTTTGGGGAGTGCAGAACAGGGTTTTTGGGGTGTAGAGTTGGGCTCTGGGGAGTGCAGAATTGGGGGTTTTGGGGTGCAGCGTTGGGCGCTTAGAGGGTGCAGAGTCGGGTTTTGGAGTTGCAGAATTTGGCTTTTTGGGGTGCAGAATTGGACTTTGGGGGTGCAAAGTTGAGCTTTTTGGGGTGCAAAGTTGGGCTTTGGGAGGTGCAAAATTGGGCTCTGGGGGTGCAGAATTGGGCTTTGGGGGGTGCAGGTGTGGACTCTGGGGTTGCAGAATTTGGCTTTGAGGGGTGCAAAGTTGGACTCTGGGGATGCAGAATTGGGCTTTTGGGGTGCAGAATTGGGGTTTTTGAGGTGCAAAATTGGGCTTTGGAGGTGCAGAGTTGGGGTTTTGGGGGTGTAGCGTTGGGCGCTTAGAGGGTGCAGAGTTGAGTTTTGGAGTTGCAGAATTGGGCTTTGGGGGTGCAGAATTGAGCTTTTTGGGGGTGCAGAGTTGGACTTTGGGGGTGCAGAGCTGGGGTTTTTGGGGTGCAGAACTGGACTCCGGGGAGTGCAGATCTGGGCTTTGGGGAGTGCAGAGCAGGGTTTTTGGGGTGCAGAATTGGGCTTTGGGGATTCAGAATTGGGCTTTGGAGGTGCAGAATTTGGGCTTTTGGGGTGCAGAGTTGGGGCTTTTGGGGGTGCAGAATTGGGCTTTTGGGGTGCAGAGTTGGGCTTTTTGGGGGTGCAGAGTTGGGCTTTGGGGGTGCAGAATTGGGGGTTTTGGGGTGCAGAGTTGGGCTGTGGGGGCTCACAACACCCTCCCAACCACCGCTGCCGGTGCCACCTTTGTCCCTCGGGTTTGTTGCTTCCCCACCTCTCCCTGTGCCCCCGAGGGCGACGTTTTGCGGTGACACCCGCAGTTTTTAGGGTGCAAACCCCCAGGATCTGCCCTGGTTGACAACGGAGGCTCCAGATCCACCCCTCACACTCCCTGGCTGCGTCCATCTCCGCAGCAATGACCCCTGATCTCGTTATCTGATGGGCAACGACCCCCAGAGCGAGCCAGGCGCTGCAGCGGGGGGCATCCCTGTCCCCACCGGTCCCAGATTGGGGCTGGGTACCCCACACCTGCCTCTACCACCCCCTCACCTTGCTCCATCACCGAGGATCCCGCGGGATCCATCCCTAAACCAGCGGCGATTCGGGGAAGCAGCCGGGGCCACCGCCGTCACTCAAGGCTCCCCCGTTTCCCCCTCCGCCTGTGCGTGGGCTCGGGAGCTCTTTAATAAAGAGTAATGGCTCAGGCCTGCTCTGCCCCCTGTGTTTTAGCACCGACCGAATTTCTCCTGCTCACTTGGCAGCCGCTCGGCCTGGCCGAGGGCCCAGCTCCAGTCTGCGCCGTGCGCTCGGGAGCAGAGACACAACAAAACCCAGCGGTTTCCTGGCTCCGGGAACGTTAGGGGAGCCCGTGCCGCACGCAGGAACCCATTGCCGGTACCCGGTGAGCATCGTCCCCTACCGTGGAGCTCATCCCTATGCCAGACCCCCTTATCCTCCCCCATCCTCCTCCCTCCGCCACCGGCGCTGCCTTTGCCCGGAGATGAATGGCCGTGAGCTGCTGGGGGAGGAAGCAGTTTGGGGCTTTTGTTTGGTCCCGTTTCCTCCCGCAATGACTATTCCATATGTCAGAGGATAATGAATGAAGGCGCGTTGAGTGCTCCTCGGTGAGCCGGCGGCTGTTCCAAGCCCACTTCCCTCCTCCGCAGCGCAGCTGACCCGGGCCAGGACGAAAAGGAGGGGGGTTGGCCGGGCTGAGGGAGCTCTTCTTTCAGTAGCTGATTTTAGCCAAGAGAGTTTAAAAACAAAAAAAAAAAAACAAACCACCACCCCCAAAAAGCCTGCAGAATGTGCTGCTGGCAGACGGCTCCTTCAACTCATCGCTCCGTGTGTGTG
>NW_010190757.1:0-640 GCF_000695765.1 Mesitornis unicolor | reverse complement strand
ATCTCATTGATCTCATCGATATCTCAAGGGATCCCGTTGATCTCATCGATATCTCATTGATCTCATCAATATCTCAAGACACCCAAAGCCCTGGCCGTGTTCCTGTGTGACTGCTCTGGTGACCCTGCTCTGGCCGGGCTGGCACTGGGGGAGCTCTGAGGTCCCTCCCAACTCCCCACACTCTGTGATCTGTAAGGACCCGGTGCCCGTGTCTGCTCGGCCTTGGGCAGGGCTTGGGGCCGGGAGGCGAGAATGCAGAGCACTGTACGGCTGCTCCCAGCCGGGCGGTGAGGTCCTCCAGCTGCAGCGCCATGCCCCATTTCCCTCATTCCGCTTGGGAAAGGCGTCGGGAGAGCGCAGAGCAACGGCGGAGACGGATAGCGGGGCTAATTGGTGGCCTGGGGAGCGTCTGCAGGTGAAGAGAGGCGAGGAGAGAAGATTTGTGGGCTTTGGAGGCGAGAGGCGGCGGCGGCGGCGAGGACACGAGAACAGGATGCAGGAGGTAGCGCGGGGGATACGGGCCCAGACGAAAACGGCATCGGGTTGAAAAGCGAAATGGCAGGAGAGGGACGCGCGCCCCGCGCAGACGGATTAGCTTACGGATTGCGTGGCCGGGAGGGGCGGCCGGTGCCAAAGGCTC
>NW_010190756.1:6575-6781 GCF_000695765.1 Mesitornis unicolor | reverse complement strand
CTCTGCCAGCCGTGCCACCCACCCCAGGGGCTGCCACCCACCGCCATCTCACAGGTGTTGTGCTGGATGGTCTGGGGGCCAACGGTGCGCGGGCGGCAGCGTAGCCGGCATGGTCAGCTATTGAATCTCCAGCTGCTGAGTTTTGGCTCCTGCAGCCGCACGACTCAGGTGCAGAAGTGCTCTCCTGGCTGATGAGCGGGCCGGCC
>NW_010190756.1:4232-6141 GCF_000695765.1 Mesitornis unicolor | reverse complement strand
CCCCATCGCTCCTGCCCCTTGCCCTGCACGGTGGTGCCAGAAGTGCCGTGCCAAGTTTAGCTCTGGCAGAGCCCTCTGCTTTTCCCTGCCAGCTCTGAAATCATTTGCCGTCTTTTATTGGCGCTTTGCAAACGAGAGCGAGGGGGCTGCGAGCGCTGCCTGCGCCATGGGGTGAGCGCTCGCTGCCTGCTCTCACTGCGACACCGGCAACCGCAGGACTCATCTGGGGGCCACATGGGAGCCAGCGAGCAGCTGCCACCAGCCCTGCAGTAACGCATCCCCTCCTGTCCTCGGCAGAGCAGCACCAGGCCGGGGGGTGACCGGGCAGGGGAGAGTGGGCAGGACAAGGCAGTGGCGTGGTCTGGGGGTTCCCTGCCCCACAGAGAGCCCAGGGAGAGGCAGAGCAGGAGGTTAGGGCAGTGTGAGGAGTGACACCAGGCTCAGTTTGCTGTGTGTTTCGGTAGCATCCAGACACCCATGGAGCACCCAGCTCCTGCAGCCAGGACTTAGCATGGATGGAGAGCCCGAGAATGCAGTTGGGAAAGTGAGTCCCTCTGTCACCATGGCCATGGCCATAGCCATACCTGCCGGCATGGAGCAGCTTCCTCGTGGCACACTGTCCCCCTTAACCCCTTGCCGGGTGTGGGGAGAGCCTCAGGGGGCCACCCTGTGCACCCTCACACTCGCATTTTTTGCTGCCACCCTCCTCTCCTTGCCAGAAGCCAGGCCAGCTGCTCCACAGCACAACCACACTGGCACTGGCACAGGCACTGGCATGGGCACGGGGCAGCTGCAGCCGCCTCGAGGGGTGGGGGGTCTGGATGTCACTGCTTGCAGGCTGTCCCACTGCACTGTCACCTCTCAGCAGAGCCAGGAGTCAGCACTCAGCTCTGGGTGCTTGGCCCCAGGGTGGTTCACGGCTGCCGCTGTTGAAGCGTGCATCCCACGCAGTGTTCCCAGTGTGGCCGATGGTGACGCTGACAGCTGTGTCTCCTGTGCCTTGCAGAGCGTCCTGGGACACGAGCTCAACAAGGACTCGCGCCTGCTCTGGATGGGCTCCAGCGATTGCCTCATCTCTGTTGGGTTCAGCCAGGTATGGTCCTCGCCGGGAAGGCGGCCCTGGCGCTACCAGGATGGGTGCCCTGGCCCTTGCTGGGCTGGCCGGCTGGCGAGGGAGGGGGTGCTGTGGAGCCGGTGCCCACCAACGCAACGCCGTGTCTGTGCCCCTGCAGATGCGGGAGCGCGAGGTGAAGCTGTGGGACACGCGGCGGCTCAGCGTGGCGACGCTCACTGTGACGTTGGACACCTCACCAGGGTAGGGACGGGGACTCGCCACGGGGTGGGTGGTGGGGACGTGGGGTAGCACAGGGGGAACACCACGGTCAGAGACCTGCAGGGAGCGCAACAGCAGATCAGGAGGGAGCAGAGAGCTCCTAGCAGTGGCAGTGCTCGGCCATGAAGCTCGGAACAAGGTTGGGGGTGGCATGGCTGTGTCCCCTGCACCATTTGGGTAGTGGCAGTGCCAGTGACGGTGTGGCTGCATCCCCAGCAGCACTGGGGTGGGACAGGTGCTCCATGGTGCTGTGGTGGGCAGTGGAACTGCTGGGGACAGCCCTGGCAGTGTCTGAGGTGGCCACTAGCCAGGTGGGTACATGCACTGGGGCAGCATGACAAGGTGCAGCAAGTGAGCGAATCTCTTTGGTGCTGCCTGTGTGCCAGAGCGGCTCGGCCCTGGCCCCAACCCCCTGCTCACATGGGGCCACAGTGCTTTGTGCCATGGTGCCATGGCAGCTGCCCAGGCATGGCCAGGCCAGCGGCAGAGCTGTGCTCATCAGGCATCACTTTGGGAAGTGGAAGAGGAGGTTTTTGTGGCCCCCACCACATGCCAGGCTGGCTCTGTGGCAGGCTG
>NW_010190756.1:3831-4201 GCF_000695765.1 Mesitornis unicolor | reverse complement strand
GGGGGGGGGGGGCCCGCAGCCACTGGTGCCGAACTGGGGACCCTGGCAAGAAGCTGGGTGAGCCGTGACAGTGGGGCTGGCCCTTGGCCCTGCTGGCATCCCCTGCGCCAAGGTGTCAGCTCCAACTCGGTGCTGGCGGCAGACAGGACCAACAGGAGAGGAGAGGCTACATCCAGCCTCCGTGACCAGCCATCATTAGTGTCCAGAGTGAACACTCCCAAGAGAGGCTGGGGCACAGAGCATGCTGTAAGGGGACACTTTGGGGTCCCTTATTTCTGCCGGTGGAGAATGCAGTGGGAATCACCTCAAATCCTGCTGCTTCTTGCACCACACGCACATGGTCCTCCCTGGCGGCGCTGGGCTGGGGCGA
>NW_010190756.1:3206-3424 GCF_000695765.1 Mesitornis unicolor | reverse complement strand
CAGTGCTCGAACCCCCCAGAGCCATGGCTAGGACTGGGAGTGGAGGTTTTGGGGGTCACTGGGTCCCCCTTAAAGGCAGCAGCCAAACAGGGTCAGGCTCGGTGCGGGGGTGCTGCTGCTCCAGCGATTCAGCCCCCACCAGGGATGATGGAGCAGCTGTGGGGCTGGGGTGCCTATTGTGGATCTCCACTGTGGCCATGGGTGTCCGGCGTGGGGTA
>NW_010190756.1:1212-3066 GCF_000695765.1 Mesitornis unicolor | reverse complement strand
CCGCGGGGCGGGAGGCAGGCGGACCGTCCGGCCCCCCCGCGGCCCCACCGCGGCCCCACCGCACCCTGCCGTGGGGGCCATGCCCGCCAAGCTGGCACCACATATCCTGGTCACCCTGTGGCACCCCAAAGCAGGGCCATGGCATACTGTGAGGTGGGAGACACCCCCAGTGTGCCCATCTCAATGCCCACAGCTGCACCGAACCCCACGGGGTGGCTGCACCCATGCCTGGCATCCAGCAGGGAAGAGGGCAGAGAGTGGGAGGCACCAGCCTCATTCCCCCCCCCCATCAGCAAGTGTGTTTTGGGGTTCCTTCATTCCAAGTCCTGAGCAGATGAGATCTTTGCGACTGCGTAAACCTCATTTTTGAAGCAACTCGACTGTGTTGGGGCCATGCTCAGGAGCTGACCCCCCCCAACCTATGCTGAGACCCCTGAAGGAGCCAGTGGTCCACAGGTGGCCCCAGGCCTTCTCTGTGCCATGGTCCTCAACGGACGCCTTCTGGTACCTGCCGCTCCCTTTGGCTTGGGTTTTGTCTCCCCGCCCTGGCCCCCTTTAATTAGATCAAGGAGCAGTGGGGCAGGAGCCAGGAAGGGGCCTCAATGGGTTATTGTTGCCCTAAATTGTAACCAGCACTGGCGGGGTTGGGTTACCAGCCCCAGCTCGGGGTCAGCGACCAGACCCCACTGCCGCGCGCCCGGCACCGCACTGCCCAGGGCTGGTGCTGTCACCGCACTGAGACTGGTTACAGAGAACAGTGGCTCCCTTGTTGTGTCACCCCATCTTTCAGTGTCCGAAAAATGTCCCCGGGGAGGCTGGGGGTGCCCACCTGGCAGGCAGGGGATCGGACAGCCCCCTGCCCACACCGCAGCTGTGGCTAGGTCGGTAGGGCCAAGGTGAGCAGGCCTGCAAAGGTCCCAGGGAGCCTTGTTCCCATGGGGTGCACTGGGACTGGGCACATGCCCACAGGGTGGGACAGTGGTGGAGGCTGAGAGATGGGGACGGCGGGATCCACACCGCCCTTCACCGCCTTTTCTGGTGCAAAGTCCACCAGAGCGGTGAGGTGCCGCAGCCAGGAGCTCCCTGCAGCAGGGAGCTGGCACAACAGGATCTTTGTGGAGGGATCTGGGGCTGTTTGGCTCCCCCAGCACTGGAGCACGACATGGGCCTGGGCAGTTCCTGGGGACGCTGCCCAGGGATGCTCAGCCCCAGCACCCGCCCCCTGCCCCAGCTGAACCCTGCAGGTGAGCTGGCTCGTGGGGCTTGAGTTTGCCACCCTGGCATCTCCTGGCTCAAGCCCTCATGTGCACCAAGGCACATGTCCCCACTGTCACCCTGCCACCTCTTCCCAGTCACTACCTGTAATGGGTCTTTGTTGGCCAGTCCTGATCCCATCCCACATGGCCCCAGCACCCTTGTTCCTGGGACTCAGCAGCCCTTTTGGGCGTTTTGGGGGTCTCTGACAACACCCACCCCAATTGCCAGGTCTCAGTGGCATCACCTGTGGCAGTACCTGTGGCAGTGGCAGTCCATCCCTGTCCCTATCCCTGTCCCCATCCCTGTTCACCTGCAGACCCTCCTCCTGGGGGATGGGGCTTTTCCTGCTGCTCCTGCTTGGCTGCCACCCTCGGACACGAGGAGGGGGCAGATGCTCAGGTGCCACCCCAGTGGGACCCGTCCCCATGGGGCCAGATGCTCCTGGGCAGCCACATGAAGGAGTTAACGCCTGCGCGGCCGCCTGCCTCGGTAATTACACCATGTAAAAATAGCCGTGCACCGCACACGGGGCCGCTCAGGCGGGAAGGCGGCAAGCAGCAGCAGCGCCGAAATCACTCCCAGATGGGCCACGGCCTC
>NW_010190756.1:0-1101 GCF_000695765.1 Mesitornis unicolor | reverse complement strand
GGCCGGCCAGCTGAGGCTTTGCAGCAGTGCGTGTGGCTGCGGGATGGGCACACGCCTGCCCTTACCCCAGGGGAGCAGATATGGGGACCCCCAGCATCCTGCACCAAGGCAGCGTATCCCCCCCAGGGCTCTACTGTGGCCATGAGGACCTGGGGGACACAGGGGACCCAGCTTTGGGTCCCACAGGGCTGTGCCTGGGGCCAGGGATGTTTGTGCGGAGGCAGAGCCCCCCAGGGGTGCAGGCAAGGTGGGTGCTGCCTGTGCCAGGCAGGGCTGGGGGCAGCGGGACACAGCTCCCCTCAAATCCCCCATCCAGCTGGTGGCTTCTGGCCAGGGCCTCGGTTACCAGCCCTGCTGATCACATAACGAGAGGGATAATTGTTTTTTGGGTTTATTTCAGGGGGTTTTGCAATCTTTCCCCGGCGCTGATTCAGCTCGGAGGAATGAGCAGTGCTGCACACTGTGCCTCTCAGAGCCACTCCTGGTGTGCGCGAGGGCCAGCAGTGGCCGAGGGGACTTACGTGCTCAGGTTTGGGAAGCGGCAGGGGCTCAGAGCGGGGCAGGACACATTTTGGGCACTGCCAGGCTCCCGTGGAGCTGCCTGGCTGCAGATGTGGGTGTCAGAGGAGGTGCGAGCATCACAGGGTGCCCTGGGTGCAGCATCCTTGGACCCCTCAGTGCTGAGACTGAGCCCCGCTGCCCACTCAGCCCCTTTTCCCCAGCTGGCTCCCGGCTCTGCCGAGCCATCCCAAAAACGTTGGCTTGAGGCTTCCTGGCTGCGCTGCACCTGCCAAAGTCAAGCACTCCCCCACACTTTGCTCCTGCTGGGCAGCATCACCAACACAGATGGGGTCACTTTGGAGCTGCTGGAAGTCCTCCAGGAGCACTGGGACCTGGCAAGGGGTTGTGGGGGTCCCCAGCGCCCACCTGGCATGCGGGGAACCACTGCAAACCTCCAGCTACTTGCAAGTGGGGAAAAATACCTTCATTGGGGGAAGGCAAGGAGCCAGGAGGGAAGGGGCTTGAGGGGTCCCTTGCAGCCCGCTGCCAGTGAGGGGACAGGCAGGGGCCAACCTTGTGCCTGGCTGGGCTCAGGGGGCT
>NW_010190755.1:279-1961 GCF_000695765.1 Mesitornis unicolor | reverse complement strand
CGCTTGCGCAGTGCCCCTTGCTGGTGGTCGTTGGAGGGGTCGCAGGGGATGAAAGCTGTTATCTTCTCTTCGTAACCTTTGTTAATTTTGTCTTCTTGCGTAGACTTAGTTAGTTCTTGGCTCTTGCTCAAACCACAGGACTGGTATTATCTCGCTTCTGAGGGAATGTTTTTCTTTCTGGCGCCTTATGGGTTTTACACAACTATATACTCCATTCTACTTGTTCTCACTCTGTTCTCCGTACAAGGACAGCTAAAATAGCCCCAGAGGTCCCATCTTCCCTATGACCTCCACATTATTTTAACACGAATCAGACTGACACATCTCACATGGGTTATCAATGAGTTACGGATTTTTGTCTATCTATGACTCTATTTGTTATTATGGGTTATCTATAGGGTTATTATGAATTATTCTGGGTTATAATATGTTATCGTTGGGTTATATTATCGGGTATATATGTGTTATTATGTGGTTTTCATGGGTTCTAACGGGTTTGTATTAGTCATCTATGTGTTATTATGGGGTATCTATGGGATATTATGAGTTATGTATGGGTTATTGTTGGTTATTATGGGGTATCTGGGTTATTATGAGTTATTTTGGGTTATCTATGTGTTATGATGGGTTATTGCGGCTTATCTATAAGCTATTATAAGTTATTATGGGGTATCTCTGGGTTATGTTGTGTTATTATGGGTTATCTATGGGTTATAAGTAGTTATAAAGTATCTTTGGGTTATTTTTCGATATCTATAAGCCTCTATGAGTCATTATGGGTTATCTATGGGTTATTATGGGATGTTTATGGGCTATTATGGAGTATTAACAGATATCTATGGGTTCTTATTGGTTTGTATGGGATATCTGTGTGATATTTTTGGTTATTATGGGGTATGTATTGCTTATTATGGGTTATCTATGAGTTATAGGTAATTATGGGTTATCTATGGGTAATCTATGCATTATTATGGGTAATCTATGTGTTATTATACATTATTATTCGTTGTTATGGGTTAGCGATGTATTATTATGGGTTATCAATGGATTTTTTATGGGCTATTATAGGGTGTCTGGGTTATGGTTTTTTATTGGTTATCTATGCACTATTATGGGGTATTTATGGGTTATAATGGGTTATCAATGGACTATTATGGTTTATTATGGGGTATTTATGGATTATTATGGGTTTTGGGGTATCTATGTCATATTATAAGGTATCTATGGGATACTATGGATTATCTATGTCTTATTATGGCTCTCTCTGGCTTATTATGGATTATCTATGGTTTATTATGGTTTGTTATGGGTTATGTAATGGTTGTCATGGGTTATTATGGGTTATCTATGATTTAATATGGGGTATCTATAGGTTTTTATACAGCATCTATGGCTTATTATGGGTTATTATAGGGTAACTATGGGTTATTATGGGCTGTTATAGGTTACCTCTGTATTATTATAGGTTATTATGGGGTATCTACGATATGTTGTGTTATTGTGGAGTATTTATGGGTTATTATGGGTCATTATGGGATATCTATCATATAATCATAGAATGGTTTAGGTTGGAAGGGATCTTAAAGATCATCTTGTCCAAACCCTCTATCATGGGCAGGGACACCTCCCACTAGACCAGGTTGCCCAAAGCCCTGTCCAACCTGGCCTTGAAAGCTTCTAGG
>NW_010190755.1:0-226 GCF_000695765.1 Mesitornis unicolor | reverse complement strand
ACAGTAAAGAATTTCTTCCTAATATCTAGTCCAAATCTACCCTCTTCCAGTTTAAAACATTTCCCCCTTGTTTTATCGCTACCCGCCCTACTAAAAAGTCCCTCCCCAGCTTTCCTGTAGGCTCCTTTCAGGAACTGGAATGCCACAGTAAGGTCCCCCCGGAGCCTTCTATTCTCCAGGCTAAACAGACCCAACTCTCTGTCGGTCCTTGTAGGGGAGGTGCTCC
>NW_010190754.1:0-338 GCF_000695765.1 Mesitornis unicolor | reverse complement strand
CAGAATCTAAAATTTCATTGGTTAAAATTTTCAGAATTTAAAATTCCACTGGTTGAGGTTTTCAGAATTTAAAATTTCACTGATTACAATTTTCAGAATTTAAAATTTTACTGGGTAAGGTTTCAGAATTTTAAATTTCACCAGTTAAAATTTTCAGAATTTAAAATTCCACTGGTTAAAATTTTCAGAACTTGAAATTTCTGTGGTTAAAATGTTTAGAATTTAAAATTTCACTGGTTACAGTTTTCAGAATTTGAAATTCCACTGGTTAAGATTTCCAGAACTTCAAATTTCACTGGTTGAGATTTTCAGAATTTGAAATATAACTGCTTAAGATT
>NW_010190753.1:986-1251 GCF_000695765.1 Mesitornis unicolor | reverse complement strand
GCCCCCCCCGCTGCTGCTTCTCTTTTCTCCAGCCCAATTCGCTTCGCCCGCCCCCGTGGACCCACACTGCCCCCCAAAACCGACACCACAACCACCCAGTGGCCACCAGTAGCCCCAGTAAGGAGCCACCAGCCACACCGCAGCCGCAGGGGACATCTGCACCCCCCTGAGGCTCAGCGGGGTCCCTGTCCTGGGTAACCCCATTGGCTCCAGCTCATGGAGCCGGGGATGGCGGCCCCTCCCCCAAAAAACCCCGGCCCGGAAC
>NW_010190753.1:0-893 GCF_000695765.1 Mesitornis unicolor | reverse complement strand
ACGGGAAGTTGTCACTTCCCCACGGCTCAACGGCCGCGTCCCCCATCCCTGCGGCCCCAAGCACCTCCGGGAGAGCCTCGGCTGCTGGAAGACGGCGCTAAGGGGAAACTGAGGCACGAGCGTGTCACGCTGTGTCACCCTTAGGGCCAGCAGGGAACGTGTTGGTACGGGACAGCCTTGGGAAACCCATGGCCACGGCACCCTCATCGCAGCGGGGGTGCAGGGATGGGGCTGGATTTTGTTGAGGGGGGGGATGGAAACAGCCTGGAGCCCCACATAGGGACCCTGAGGAAGGGTCCAAGGGGCAGCGATGGCCAGGGCCGTTTCTCACCCATCCCCAGCCCCTCCAGTGCCACCGATGCTCCCATCTCAGTGGGAACTGGGACATCGCGGTGACATCTCCCGCTTCCCAGAGCCATCCCGCCCCGGAGACCCCCAAAACCCCGTGTTCCCCTCAGACTCTGCGCCTGTTTCGGGAGGGATGAGCAGACCTCACCCTCACATCTGAGTTTTCTCCGTGTTTTTAAGGACCCCAGAGACCACCATGGGCTGAGGAGGGGATCCTGGCTGCTATGGGATCACGGAGAAGACACCCAGCACCCCAAGGTTGGTGCTAACAGCAGGGAGAGCCAAAATGCGCAGGGGATGGGGGTGCTGGGCTCCAAAAACCCCTCCCAGTCCTGGCCCCCACACACACCAGGGGGTCACACTGTAACCATGGGCCCCCACTCCTTGCCCGGCTTTTCCCTTTGGGATGCCTCGCTCAGCCCCCACGACTGCTCCTTGCCCCCATATTTGGATATGGGAGCCCCCAGAGCCGTTTGGAGCCCCCAGTCCTGCTCAGAGCCCCCCCAGACCCAACCAGAGACCCCAGCCCTGCTCAGAGCCCTGCC
>NW_010190752.1:16475-16834 GCF_000695765.1 Mesitornis unicolor | reverse complement strand
TTCAGTTTACTTACCAGCATTGGGGTTAACATTTGAGACAGACACAAATTTTAATTTCATTTATGATGTCAGTTCTTAACTGACAGTTGCTTCACTTGAATGTTTTAATTTATGAAATGAGGATTAAAACCATTTTGTAATCATGTCAATGTATTACCTAAAAATATTTAGGCATTTGTGGAAAACCAATTCTTTTTCAAAAGTCTTGTGCTGCAATACGTGGCACTTGGAAGCACTAGTTTTACTTTTCCGTTAATGAAGAAGAAATATTCCAAGAAGAATTACCACAGAGAAGTACTCCCTTAAAAAGGAAATACAACTTTAATCATTGAAATCTTGTCAGTGTGGGTCAGTGACTT
>NW_010190752.1:4432-16444 GCF_000695765.1 Mesitornis unicolor | reverse complement strand
ACTGCTCATGAATCTTTATATGAAATTAGAATACTCATTCTTCCTCGGGTGTGGAAGGAGGTCTTGCAGCTTCAGAAATGCGCTAAGAGACTGCACGAAGCAAGTGCAATAAACACTCTTATCCATCCAAAGGTTTTGTTTCCTTTCCTTAACTTACTTCACATCATGCATTTGAGCATCATCTAATACCAAAACTGTCATAGTGAAGTGTCTGTGCGCACACATGTCTTAGAAATTCAGTGAAGTAGCTTATACTTCATATAAGCACAAGTTTATAAATTGAGATCTTGCCACTCACTTTTTAGTAAAGCTTGTAAAGCCTCAGTGTTTATATTGTTAATTACCAGCAAACAGACAGCATACTGTACTGATTAGTATTCCAAAAACTCATTCCAATAAATAAAGGATACCTCTTCTTCAGATCTCTACTTGGACTTAATTCCACCATGGATATATGTACTGTCACCTAAAAGGCAAGACTGATTCCTAAAAGGAAAGACTGTACTTTTCTGACAAGGGTGTAAAATTTATAAAATGGAAATATTTAAATCTTGGAAAGATTGTGGTTCATCTCATTGAAAATAATGCAGTACTGTGCAATTCTTAAATATTACCAATGTAAGGTTTTTATGAGATTGTTTAAATTTCTTTGGGCAGGCACTGGCAATTAGTTTAAACTTCAGTCACTGCATGTTGCCTGATAGCAAATGAGTCGTATGTTAGTTAACTCTGCTCTGAAAATTCTTCTAAAATAAATGTTTCCCTGAAGAATTTCAAAACAAAACTGGGGTTTGATCTTCAGAGGGCTGTTCTGAAAAAACAGATTGTAACTGTTAGGTTTTTTTTTTTCCTTGTACCAATACCAGTAGAGTGAAAATTTCTGGAATTGTTTTTAGTTCTTACTTTTCCGAGTTCTTACAACTTTGAAAAGCTGAGTGGCCAAAGGAGAAATATTACTCTGTCTCTGTAGTTTTTGAGAATGCTTTTCAAAGAAAAGGTTGAGAAAGATGTGAAGCTACTGGAAAAAATACTAATTAGATAAATAGAACTTCAATGACTAGTTGATCTTTAAAGATCCCTTACAAGCCAAACCATTCTATAATGCTATGAAAATAGGCACAGCAGTGTGAAGTTACTACTTCAATAATTGTCACATTCTCTGTGGAGAATTGATGTGAACTGAAAGAGTTTTTAAAACATAAAGCACAATAGGTACCTTTAATTTTTACTTAACAGAATATTCTCTATTTTGTCACTTTAAAACTATATAAAATAGCTTAACTTTTTTTTTTCACTTATGTGTACATACGTTGTAACTTTGAAAAGTAGTGTTTACCTTGTAATAACAGAAAATGCTCTAACTTTCATGCAACTTATTTAGTGTATAGCTTGATGTGTAGTACAGATTCAGTGGAACTATAAGCCTTTAAACTTGAATTAAATGGAATTATACTCTCCTATTTAAAGAAAACTGTTCTTGTATATGTATCAGCAGTCAAGCATAACTTTGTTTCATGCCTTCAGAGTTAAATGTTTCCTAGTCTTGCTGTTATAGAGTTCAGTTAACTTATGCATAATGTGTGGTGGTGAATCACTGGGCTCTTGATTTTGTGCGTGTGTATGTTGTTACTTTCTTCCTGTTATGTCTCTTCTGGAATCAGAGTGGGTTTCTCTTCAGCTGTGCAAGAAATATATGTTTGTATATATCCAGTTCAGTATCTTTACAGCAAGAAAAAACCCTGCAATTGAATAGTTTTATTTCAGACTAAGAACAGAGGAGAAATAAGTGTTGGACAGGCAACATTTTTTGTTATTCACAGTACAAAATATTTAATAGAGTCAGTATTAAAAGCAGTAACGTTCCTCAAAATTCTTGCTAGTTTTGTGTTTTATTGTTCTGTGTGACGGAAATAGTGGTAAAACTGTCTATATAGAATAGATACACTTCTGTTAATGTTTTTACCAATGGCATAGTTTCCTGAGCATGTAATAAATGAGACTCATGTCTCTGCATGACTCTAAATATTGCTTGATTTGACAAAGTAAAAGGATGGATTTGAGGGCTTGTTTGGAGAACCTTTTTCTGTTAAAAGACCAGGTGCCATCTTGGTTTTTGCTGAGCCAGAAATTGCAGCCATGATGGGACACTATTGCAGCGTTGTTGTTTTAATTTTATTTGAAGTTTACTGATTTTTAGCAGTAAAAATACTAAATAATTTATGAAGTTATGTGCAATTGAGGATCATAATGAAGATATTGTGATCAGATACTTAGTCCCTACATACAGCTAGATGCACTCTTCCTACTGCCAGTATATTCTGATCAGTAAGGAAAATTTCCTGTTCCTTTGCTTAAGAAATCTGCCTTTTATGTACCTCTTGATAATAACAGGTTATTTTTATGCTGGAGTAGACTGCATATTCTAACAAACTTACATATGCTGTTTTTGTTGCAAGACAATAGTTTTAGTGAGGCTGGAACACACTAATGAACTTTGATCTACTGTACAAGTACCAGAAACAGACTGACTCAAATATCTATAAAATAAAATCTGTACAAAGAATTTGACTCAATGTGCAATGCTATGAAGGACTGAGTATTACTAGGAACAGTCTTACTGAGGCTAAAAGTCTTCTACCCATCACTGTATACAAAGTGGCCAGAAGTGCTTGGCTAGGATGAGCATCAAATCGAATAAACACAATGAATACTTTCTCCACTGTTTGCCTTCTGCTTCCAACTTCAGGGAATTACAGTATGTAATTCCTCTGTGATCTCATGCAAGTAGCTCAGTCCTCCATTTCTGCCAGACTTAGCTTTCTTTTTGTGTTTGGCTGCTTGCCTGCTTCAGAAGGACTTCTTAACCATTTTTAAAACCTTTGAACTGTAAGAGTAATTGTATAAATATGTATCATTATTGATTCAATCTGTTGGCTACTTTGAAAGAGAGAACTACTTCCTGGTCATGGCAGAATGCCTTAACTCTGAAGCACTGAATTTAGTTCTGTAGGGTTCAGATGTCATTTGAATCATGATACATACAAATCCAAAAAAGTATAATTGGCTAGGCAAACTATGGGACAGTCTGAAACTTGGATTCTGACACCCTTTGATTTACCGTGTAGTCGTAGTAATGAGTAATAAGAATCGTTAGATATGAAAGTTGGTAATGGTGAAGATAGAAACGAAACTAGTCATTTCAAACTCTTTCAATAATCACTTCTCAATGTTACACAGGCTAAGAGTCTCACTCCTGAGGACTACAATCTAAGATGGTCAGGCCTGTTGGTGACCGTGGGTGAAGTGCTTGAGAAGAGCTTACAGAACGTTGATAGGACTGATTGGCACGTGGTATTCACTGGCATGTCCCGTCGACAGATGATCTACAGTTCAGCTAAGGCTCTAGCGGGAATGTACAAACGGCAATTACCACCTGACACCATTTGAAAGAAGGTTGAATCATGACACTAAGGAATACTGATTTTGGTTCTAAAATTGAAAGCTGCATATTCTAATTCTCAGTGGATACAAGACAGACTTGTAATCTTAACTGTAAACTGTATTTTACTTCTTAAGAAGTGAAGGTAGTTTCAAATAGTGGAAATAAGCAAATGCAATTTTCAACTTCTATACAATTTCCAATTTGATTCACGAACCAAAAAATCAGAACAAACATATATTTATAACTGGGACAAGTAGCATTACAGTTTGTAAAGTGGAGTGTGCTATTATTTGACACCTTACTAGGGGTTTGCTGAGATTTTGGTTAGCATGCTTTTTTCAGAAAAGAAGGGGATCTAGCTATTTCTATTATACTAGTAATATAAACATCCTTACAGCATAACATGTATGTTATCTGTTTATATATGCAGTTCAATCTAGAGAGACTACCTTCTGTATTAGATGTTTTCCTGGGGCCTGTGCTTAGGTGGTACTTACCACCTCATAGGTTTCATGTCTGTCTGTATCCAAGTTTTCAGGAGTGATGCTGAGTAGCTTCTGCAACATGTAGCAGTGAGCTGCTGAAGAGCACAAGTCCATGCCCCATTAATTGGAGTAATTGCTAAGTAATTTTGAAATCTCATTTTCCATGCTGCATCTTTTTTTGTTTTTATGGAACAGTATTGAAATTCATATCCAATTAAAACACTAGTCAAATTTCAAGTTGTTTCAGTGGGTTTCAGATCAGGTACCAGATACGTATGAAATTCTCAGGAGTTTCAACAACATAATTTCCTCCAGTGCTTCCAAACTTCATATTTTATATGGAATTATATAATTCCTTTAGTCAAGTTATGGTTGTCAGCAGTTTGATGTGGAAAATGGTGAGATGTGTATCACTTGCTTTGCTATCCTGGGTTTTCAAAACATTTGTATGTCTTAAATGCCTTCTTGATGTCATGAGCTCACTGTTTCTCATATAAAGTTTTCAGTGGTGTCAGATTTTTTTTTTCATGGTTATAAATGCCCTCTATCCACACATTCATAAATCTTTATTTAGAAATATGGAAGTAACTGTGGGGAAAAAAAACACCAAAAAAAAACCCAACAAAAAAATACCAAAAAAACCCACAAAAAAAAGAAATCCCCAAAATTACCAAAATATTTTCAAGAAACAAAGAATAATAAACAAATACTTTTTGTTTGCCTTAAAGAAGCAGTTTTTGAGCTTATACTGCTCTGCACCTTCGAAGATGCTTTCAAGGGACATTTATATACAATATATTGTTAAGCCAGCTCATATTTGTATCCAGTGAAAGCCTTTCTATTTCAAAGTAATATATTTTGCTTTAATTGGCTTACTCTGTAAATTAGTTGAATAAATGTGATTTTTTTCCCCTAGAGGATTGTGTCTGTTTTAAAGGATTATTTTTTAATATCGCTGATGAACATCTGTTTATTGAAGTTATGTTTACATGGTCAAGTTACAGATTTGGTACATACTTAAATGCCTATCTTGTCTGAAAAAAAAACCTCAAAACAAACAGTACCGGGCTCTTGAGGTCTATGTATTATAAACTAAAAAGATGATATGGAGACTCCTGCTTGTCATTGTTCAGTAAAGATGTCTTTGCTTTCAGTGTAGTATCAGTTTGCTGTGTTTAATATGTTGAATGCTGCCCTTTTATCCCCCCACTTACAGCATCTTCCATGGTCCAAAGGAAAAGGACATGAAATAATCAGTAGGTTTATGTGCCCTGGCATGAGTAAAATTAAAACTGAAGAGGAATTTTCATTTTCTTTCTCTCTTTCCTTGCCATGGTCTTCACTGTTTTTTAGAGGTGATAAAGAGTGGAGGCAGAAAGCAGCTTCTCATTCTGCAGCACCTGGTTCATTGTGGTGACATTGGCCCAGAATTCCAACTCGCCTATGAGGCTGCTAATGTAGCAAACTTCAAGGCTGCCCTGTCCTGCCTTAGAGAATTTTTACATCTCTATTCTCCTACAGAAATTTGCTCTTTTTATGTCAAAATGAGAGCAACAGCCCACTATTCTTGTGTACTGTCTCATCACGGTTGGGTGAGGGAGTGTAACGTGGTCAAGTGAAATGGCCTTTCACCTTGCAGAATCTCTGGCTCAGTGAATGTCTTCTGATGTAGTTTTGGCTGCTCACCTAAGAATTAAAATGGCTCAACTTGGTAACTTTTGATTAGTTCCCTCCCTTTACTGAGTGTTGCTTGATTATATATAAAAATAATAGCATCCTCACAAAGTCCAGGAGCTCAGCTTCTTCCCTGAGAGGCCAAAGAAAGGAAAAATATCTGCAGTATGCTCTGGAAAGCTAATAAAATTTGAAATTACTTCCTATCTGAGTGAAGGCCCTTTTCAGGATCTGAGTTGCAGTTGGCATGGATGAATTCTGGAGCAAGTCTGCTGGGTCATGTTGTGGGCAGTAATAGGAGAGGAAGCTCAACAGGTAAGCCAAAATGTAGTAATAACTGCGTGTTCTGCTATGGGATTGGTGGCACTGATTATTTTTGTTGCACATTTTTATAATACTGTAATTTCATTCACTGCCACCATTTGGTCAGTTCAGTTCCTTGAGGCTCGAATGTGACGTGATTGCACCAGTGCTTCTGAGCGCTACCTCATCACTATTTCATGACTTTGACAAGGATGTCCTGATTAAAAACATTAACGTGCTTGTGTGCATGCCAAAATACATATTTGTCTATTATACTGTCATTTTTTAAAGTGGGTTTTAGGTAGATGTAACCAAATTTTTTACATTAAATTCAAACCCTTTACATAAATTCAAACATGAACTGAGGCAGTCTTTAAGATGTTGGGGATAGCTCTGCTATTGCCTAGTACCCTAAAGTAGCAATGCTTGCTGCTTTTGTGCATCCCCTCTTATGCCAAGTATTTAAATGCACTGCTTCATACACATTAACGTAGAGACTCTTTAAAGTCACTTGCACATTGCACAATAGCAAGATTTCAGGTTTTTTTATGGAAAGCGGTATTTAGCAGAGCTGTGATAAATTGAGGTTTTACTTAAGAAAATCTGCATGGGCTTATAAGAGATGGGTCAGTCTTCAGAAAAATCAGCACAGGGATTTTATATGCAGAAAGAATATTGGATTTTTATTCTGAATCTGAAAAATAATTTTAGGTCTGAATGTAGTTGTTTAAGGAAATTAAAGCTAGCACCTGCTGGCGAGTGTAGAAACCTCTAAAATTCCTTCATTATGTGTATGTGATGCCAGCTCTAAGAGTCAGTTGATTTTTTTTTTTAATTTCTGCAGGTGAGGTTTTAGTAGATTAGAGAAAAGCTAAAGATATTTTTCCAGCTTTTTTATTCTAATTCGTTTTCGTGAAGGGGAAAAAAGCCTGCTATGTCAACAACCATCCTGTTAAAAAGACATTCTCTATCACATGTGGTTTCTCTGGCAAGTTACTTCTGGTGACTGCTATGGAGCTTTCTGATTTGTAGTAGGGGTTTAAGGTAGTTTTTATTACCAATGGGCTTAGGAAATTCTGAGGTTTTGTGTGTGGGTTTTGTTTGCTTGTTTGTTTTTGGTTGGTTTTGGTGGTTTGTTTTTTTTTTTGTTTTTTTTTTTTAAATAAACATACTCTGCCCATTTGGTCCAACTTCACAAGTAACCCCCCACAACAGTATAATGCTTAAAGAAACTAAGCAGAAAATGCAAAAGGATGGCTCAGCTAAAGCATATCCCCACAAATAAACCTATGCAGTGATGAGGCTGAAAACTGTAATGGGCTAAGGTTCCCAGGAGCAGAATGAATGAATGAAAGTAAGACCCAACTGTGTGACTGGAAAGCTGGGAGGCCAGAACTGAGAAAGGAAGTCTTTCAGAGGCTTGCTTTAAGTACTCTGTTTTGCTTGCCTGTCTGGCTTAAAAATCAGTGTTTAGGAGAGAGTGAAATACTTAGACTTAGTTTTATCTGTTGTTCCCCCCCCCCAGTATTCTTGTTCCATAGTTAGTATATCTACACTGTCCAAAAAAAAAAAAAAAAGGCTGTTACAGGTATTTTTGGAAATACCTGTAGCCTGCTAAAAGTTACCCAGCAGAAGTCCAAGCTGAAAGCTTTGTAAAAAGAAGCCAGATACTTGTAGAAGTATTATTATCCTCAAAAATAGGAGTGCCTACCAGTTACAGGTGTACCTGTGAAACAAAGTGTTCATGGGGTGGCAGCAGACATGAACTTACATGTGCTAATTTTATTCTGGTTAGTGCAGATGACAATGGAAGGAAACACAAGGATGTATTTGGGCTCTAGATACTTTTGGACTGGTTGATACTCCATGATAAAACCCTTGGCACTGCTTTTTCAAAAACCACTTGCTAATTGTATCAATGTACAGGTGGCAAAAGTGTGGCTATCTGTGCTGGATTTCTGCATTTACTTTGTTATGGTGCCCTGCCCTACGAATTTGCAATACAGAATAGCAAACATTAAAATCAAATGTACACTGCAAATACATGCCAGGGTCATATTCAGTCCTGTTGCAATTGCTTTGATTTCATTGAAGATACAGCATCCATGAATAAGAGCAAATGACTATTATTCTTTTCAATTCCTTAATGTGCATAAATACTTTCTAGAAGAAATACATAGAGGCATAACTTCTCTGTAAGGTTAGATAGAAGAATTTTAGGCATAATGGGGATTTTGAAGGAGAGTGTGACTGGGTTATCAGTCGAGAAGCGTGCAAAAACTGCTTTGGTCGTACCAAACCTTTTTCCTATACTTCATTTGCACAGTCAGTCATCTGAACAGCTTTTGCCTTTGAAAGTATATAGCTACCCCAGTTCTTGCACTGTGTTTCTAGTCAGACGTTGACTTTACAGGCAGCTGTAGTGGCTTAAGATGTGATGGCCCTCTTGATGCCCCTGCAGATTTTCTAGTAGAATAAGCTCTCTCTCATGATCACTGAAGTTACCCAGGGCTGCTCTCTCACACTGTTTTGGATGCAGGCTGAGTTGAAGAGTTGCGCTCTGGGCCTGGCCTCAGTTTTTTCATCACAGTACTGTTCAGAGTGGCATGGCTCTGTTAGAAAAATCTTGTTTACAAAATTCCCCACACATCTGTTGAAACTAATGTAATAACTGTCACTCAGGTGCCCCTCTCAAGATTTGCCATAACCATCTGTGAAGAAAGGATGGTGCATGTAGGGCCTGCTGAAACAGCAAATGCAGTTTCATGGAACATTCATCCAAAATCAGAAACAAAACAGCCTTGAGGACTGTTTCTATAACTTCCAGAATGTTCTCCTTTAACAAAAGATTTTTAGAAATGCCTTCCAGTACAAGTTGTCTTTTTTAGGCATCTTCTTTATCTGATAAAGATAAAGTAGGAATGTCTAGTGAGGAATGGAGGAGAAGGTACACCAGCTTAATTATCTTTTATTCAGTGCCCTGGATGTAGGAGGTGGTAGAGTAGAGAAATCAGGTGGAAATATGGGATATCTTGAGTGTGTCTGCTACTGCTAATTTTTGCCAGCTTTAGAAGAGCACCAACACACACATACAAGTCTTACAGTAGAGAGGTATACCATAATTGTGATTCAATATCTGTTTAATGGAGTTTACAAATTGCCTTTGATGTTTACCCTTGCATGCAGCATAGGGTAGGTTTTTCAGTGAGTGTTTTTCAAGTGGGAGTTTTTTGAAGAACTGTAAGTACAAAACTGTGTAAATGAGAGTTTTGGTAAAAATTCTTAAGGATACTCATAAAAGTAGCCTTTTATAATAGCACGATGTGATGTAAACTGCAAATTGAAAATAATACTGAACAGTATTTATTCTGAAGGACAACTTTGTGGATCTAGCTTACAATTGCATTTAATAATTTTTTACTTTAAAAATACAAAATTAACAAAAAAATAATAAAAAAAAGCTTTTCTTCATTTCCTACTGTTAACAGATACTGGAACAAGTGGCAAATGAGAACATTTTGTATCCCATTAAGAAGTTGTTAACAGACTTGAAAAATGGAATAAAATAGCTTCAGTCTTAGTTAATTTTAAATATGGATTTAAATTTCAACAATTAAGTCTGTCTGTAATCTATAGAGAACTCACATTTTGACATCCTGACTCTGAGCCATTTGTCTTTGACTTTATGGCTCTGTTCCTTCCACAGTTATTATACAATTAAGGAAAAACTAGTCACATAAAAGTAATGGTGTATAGAACTACCATTCCTAAAAGGAAAAAATGCCAATTGGTTTGATTGATTGCCTCATTGTGAAGAAGTCTGTCAAAGCTTTAGGTATTCCAGCCAGTTGTCTTTGTAAAGGAGCCAGACTATGACCTGATAATTGAATTGTGAGTACACAGTGCTGTACAGGAGTAACATCCAAAAACACTCACTGCTGCTTCTGAGCCAGTGCAGTGACTTTTTCATATATTGGAATCAAAGTAGAAGTAGTTCTAAAAAAAATTACAGGCAAATTTTAAACATTTTGTGTTAAGATTCTATGAAGGCGGGGCCTCTTACCACCAGTGACAGTCAAATTAGTTAGTGGGCAACTCTGAGCCACTGTAAACTTGGGAGTGAGCTCCCTGTTTCTTTTTTCTTTTTCTGGGTTCTGAAGTGCAAGCAAGAACAGCTGATGCTGGTAGGAACAGCACTTTTGCCATAGGAAGCTGTAGAAGACCTAGCTGGTGATGAAGTATGTAGCACAAAGCTGCAGAGGGAAGAAGGGATATAAGCCTAATTTAGGTTGATACAGAGTAAAATGATGAAGAGTTGAAGCTGTATTTTGGGGACTAAGTGTGAAGTAAAGGGGGATGGAAACATGTGGGTCAGAGTTGGTGCAAAATCCAGGCACTCTTGATGATGGTATGTGTCACCGTATCTTCTCTTGCCACTCTGACTATCCAAAATAACTTTGGAAGCCACTGCAGTGAGTGACTTCTGTTTTATTACTTTTCTTGGAGGACTGTCTGTCACTGGGTGGGAAATGGCTGAATATATCCATTTACAGATTAGATTGGTACACTGAAACAGAGTAATGACTAACTATTATCTGATGCACATGAAGCAGTACTAGCAAAGTCTGTACAATACTTGCATAGTCAAGTGTGAACAAACCCAGTTTTAGACAAAAGAAACAAAGACAGTGCTAACTTTTCTTAGGTTCATTTCTAGTTGTGAAGTTTCTTCTCATAAGAAAAGGAAGGTTTTGTTATTTTGCCCACAAAAAGACCTCTGTAATATTTTTGAGTGATCTGTTTAGTTTGCTTTGCTAACCTCAGTTACCTCTCACTGCAGCCTGTTTATATGACTTATGATTTGCTCTCTGTTTTCTTGATGTGGAAGTCCACCTCCCTCTCCCATTTCTGTTGAATGAAACATAACTGCTTTTAGTCAAACTCTCAGTCTTTTGCTGGTTTAAATTAGCGTTTTATTGATGTGAGTGGGAAAATAGCAGTTCATGCAGGCTTAGGTAGCCCCATGTTTTCATTATTTTGATTGGTTTCATTTAAAGACAGCAGGTCATACTTTTCAGAGTTCTGCGGAACTGGATGATACCAAACCCTTGTTCCCATACAATTAATTGAATAGGAAAAAATGTTTTCTTTGCAGTTTGCTTTGGTTTTTGAATTATGGCAAAACCAAAACAAACTGGGTTTGAATGCACAGATTGAAAGTTGAGTGAAGGCCACAGAAAACTAAGCTTGCAAAAGTCTCACAGTTTTAGGAACTGAAGAGAGTTCATATGCTGCCCAGTATCATGCAGCCACAGAAATGAATCTGGCTACTTATTGGCTGTGATCAAAACCACCCTTCTAGTTACTGCTAGCTGAACTCATCTGACGTTAAGAAGAGCTGAATAAACACTCTTTTGTGAGAGCAGATCTCTGTAGTGCATGTTGACACATGTTTTCGGGATGATGTTGAGCAGAACATCCTGCCTCTGCCAATATAGCATCCTTCTAACTGTGGAGTTGCCGAACTACCTTTAAATTTAGTTTTTTAAAGAAAGGCATATTTCTGCTGAGTTTTTGAAGCCGTTCAAAGCACCTACTCAGAAAACTGGTACTTGTAGAGGAAATTCTAGCAAATTCCTAGTAGTTTCAGTGCATTTTTTTTTTTTTACTTAGACTTGTATAGTGAGGGGGAAATGTTTCTTGGTAAATAATGTAATTGTTTCTTCTACACATCTTCAGTGCAGTAGGCACTGTAGGAAAATAGCTCAGAGGCAGAAAACTCAACAGTCATCTGTAAGAAATCACAACCGCCATGTGGTTTAGCACACTCTACCTAGGTACCTACATGAAAATTACTTGCTTTGCAGAAGTATCAGAACAAAGAGGTTGCATCTGTCCATGTATTTATTTATAGTCATCCCATTGTGCTTGAGTACCCTAACACATTAAAGATATTATTTCTTTATCTCCTACTTTATTCATTGAAGACTTAATATTCATGAGAGGTTACAATGGAAATAATTCAGATGTTTGACATTCCTGTAATGGGATGTGAGGCTGTTTGCAACCTAGATCACTGTGCATGCAACAGCCGCCACTTTCAGTTTG
>NW_010190752.1:0-4407 GCF_000695765.1 Mesitornis unicolor | reverse complement strand
TGAGCAAATCCTTGTGTTCACTTCCTTCCTTCGTTGCATGCATTTAGCAGTATTTATATGACAGCCTTAGTGTTGTACTTCTGTGTGAATATTTTGGATTGCTCATGTACATACCATGGGCTGAAAGCATTTGACATTTTAAATTTTGTATGTGTAATCCTTCATTATGTCTTTTCTTCTGTATACTCCTCCAAAAGAGAGGAGCTATGCTGAAAGCAGCCCTGTAATTATCCACTTCAGGGATACCAATGCCAAGAAGGCAAGGGAAAACAGAAGAGGTGCCAGACCCCAGTGTTGGGGGTTGTAGCCAGTCCAGCAGCGCTGTACCTGATATGTCTCTGCTGCATGAATCTGCCATACTCTGCTCTAGCCAGGGGCAGGAGGTTTTACAATGGCTTCTTTTGAGTGGATGTTGGTGTTATTTCACAAGCACAGCTGATGAAAACTTCAAAATAAGGGTAATGCAAGGCATGTAATACATAGGAATATTATATGAATGTAGCGTTTCTGACTCCCAACTTTCTCACACTAGTTATGCTGTCTCAAAATGAAGCAGTACTAGTTTTGTTGTTTTTCTGGGTTGGATTTGTTGTTTTGGCTTTTTTTTCTTTTAAGCAGGACACTTCTGTGGTTCTCTCTTCTGTTTACAGTTTTAAACTCTTGTAGTCTGCAAACATCTTTAACAAGCAGCAGAGCGCAAGAGAAAATAATTGTTGTGCTTCTGACAGTTTTGTTCAGCTGTGCTTTTAACTGTAATTTCCTGATATGTATTATTTCAGCCACCCTAGTCTATCTTCCTGTTAATTTCCCCTGAACCTAGTCTGATTCACTGAAGCTCCCTTACCTTCCCTCCAGTTCTTTTAATTCTCTTCATCTAGTTTCATTGGCTTTCTTACATTTTAGGGAAGTCCTACTGCTGCGATAAGCCTGTGATTCTCTTTCTGTATGCTGTGAGAGACTTCCTGACTCCTCCAGCCTTTTACAAAAGTTCACTCTACCCTCACTTTTTGAAGAACAACTCAAAATCTTGGTCAAAGCTTTGTGCTCTTTAGCCCTCTACCTTTGCCTTCAGCATCTAGCACCAGTGAGGAGGGCTGACTGACAGTCACAGATAGATGCTTACAGATTCAGGTTGTCCTGATGTTATTGAGTAGGTCTTCATATACAGCAAGGAATCATTATCACTTGGTAAGAGTAGGACATGCAGGTAAGGAGATGTGATTTCATGTAGAGGACGGTAGTGTTGTTCATGCAGTAGCCACCACAGTAGAGTATGTACAGAAAACTGTGTGAAGCTCTAGTCTAAGACATGTCTTTGATTTCAAAACCACATTTTTTGAGAGTCTTTACTCTGTTCAACCATTTCCTGCTGGTGTTTGGCTCCCACACTCCAACCCTCCAAGTGTGAACAGGGAGATAAAACCTGAGGATTTCCAGAGCAGATGCATTTAGATCTTTATCTAGATGCTTTTGAACCATATTCTTTATTTCAATTATCATAAACATAAGCAAAAAAACTGTTTTTTGTTGTTTTCTGAAGGATTCTTGTATAATTCTTGGAAAATAAGGGTGAGAGAAGGGGGCTAAATTGTTTTGGTTTTGTTTTGTTGCTGAGTCCAGTTACAGCTCGACTAAGCAACCAGCAAAACTAATAACTATACGTACTTCAGTACGTATCATCTGCAGAATCAAAGCAGATAATTTTTTGTGACCTATGTCCTGGTATATACAAAAGTATAAATGGCTTTGAAAAGTGACTAGTGGAGAAGTACAAAATGCTGTTAATCACAAAGGTGCAGATACATCTCTAAACTACATCTAGAAAATGGAAGGCCTTAGCATGAGAAACATCATTGTGTGCTGAGTGGTTCTTGTGTTATTGTCTTGAGAGTCTGCTACTGACTACTGTCCCGACATAGGATGTGTAACTAGAGGGATCTTTGACCTGACCTGGGATGGTGGTTGTGATCTTGCATTGCAGGAGAACTGCTGAGGTTGTCTAAGAAAATGTGTTTTAAAGTATTTCTCCATATTTTTTTAAAAATACTGGAAATCAAATATTCATCCAGCCCATATGCTAGTTGTTATTCATGAGTGACTAAGAAGCTAATAAGAATTTATTTTCTACAGCTCTACCACACTCTACAGAGTAGGATCTGTATCTGCATCTGCATGACCACATACTCTATACTCTCATTTCTCTCCTTTCTTCTGAAAGCAAATGCCTTCTGGCTTCCTCCTGTTCTTTCTTCATGTTCATCCTCCTGCCTGCTACTATCAACTTTCCCACACCTGAAGTATTCAGGTTTTAACCACTGTACACCAAATAGCCTGACGCTTTCCATTCATTCCTTTTCTTGCTTGTCTGACAAGACAGTGAGAAAGAAACTAAGTAAAAGAAGAAATCGGCACTCCAAAACCCGCACCCTAGGTTATGCCTCATTTCCCTTGTATCTCAGATTCCTGCAGGGATGCACTGTGGGATTCAGTGATTGATTGGAAAGCAGCTTTGTTACTGGAAGATCAAGTAGAAGAAATGGTTCCCGTTTTCAGTGAGATTTTGGAGGATTGAACTCCAAGAGGCAGTCCTGCTCTATGCATTTTTTTGTGGAGGAGAATAATTTAAGGCCATCTGCTGTACAGCAAATCCAGATCATGGTTTTCAGCAGTGCCGGTTCCCTGAACTGGCCTAAACTGCAGTCATTACAGATTTGTCTTGTACTGTTAGTTACTGGCTCAGTAAGCAGAGAAAAACACTGTCCAGGCCTAGTAAATTATCAATAAAATAAATGTGCATGCAAATCTGTCCATCAGACAGTACTGCTAAAAGAAAAGGTATCAGCAAGCATTCAGGAGTTATCAACATAAAGCACGGCATTAGATAAAATTAGGATATAAGCGGGACTGATACTAAGCACAGGCAAGCAGTCTGAGTTTGGTGGCTTGACAAGGGACTCTAATCTTGCTGCCACTGATGTTTGGCAACATACCTCCACTTTGTGCATGCAGACTCAAACCCAAAGAACAGCTGTTGGAAAGGAAGAGAAGGACAGGTGGCAGGAGCACTAGTCAGGGATCCTGCCCTGGTCATGTAGCGATAGGATGAGGGTTAATGGTTTTAAACTAGGAAAAGGTAGATATAGGTTGGATATTAGGAAGAAGCTCTTCACTGTGACAGTGGTAAAACACTGGAACAGGTTGTCCAGAGCAGTAGTGGAGGCCCCATCCCTGGAGATATTCAAGGTCAGGCTTGAGGGGGCTCTGAGCAGTCTGATCTGGTAACATTGTCCCTGCTCACTGCAGGGGGTAGGACTGGATGATCTATAAAGGTTCCTTTCAACCCAACATATTCTATGATCCCTGTCTGTGTATCTGCTGTGATGAGCATTGCCGTCGTTTTGTTGCAACATAGGACTGTGTAGCCAGAGGATGTCATTGCAGCTGTCAATCCTCTCCTCTGTGGTCACACTGTACAAATCTGTTCATTTGTCAAACTCAGCCCTAAAATAATGTTCCAGGGCTTATGCTGGCCACAGAGTGGTGACGTCCAAAACAATTCTTTGTTTTGGCCCTCGTGCTAGATTTAATCTGTGGGAGGCATAATGAGACAGAGCAGAGCATCGCATAAGCCAGTGATGCCTATGAGTGTGCTTGGGGTTAAACACACTGCAGGGCTGCACTTGAGCCTCTTCCTCGATTCTGCATATTTACTAATATAGATGTTGCCTAAAGACCAGTTTACTGATGCTTCTTTAACAAAGAATCCTCTTAACCTATTCACCACTAACACAACTCTTGCAGCTAGCTGCTGGCCTGATTTAAACTAGCCCATCAAACGAAGAAGCTATAGTTGCACAACCTTTAGCGGCTTGGGCAAAACAGAGCAGAAATGGTATTCTTATCAAGAAGTCTCCTTCTTTCTATTATATTGATCATATATATGTGTACACATACACACATATATATACATATTATAATATGTGCATAATAATTATTAAATATTTCTCCTGGACTGAGAATGGTGTAGAATGGACTGTATTACAAGCAGTGTAACATGCAACCTTTCATCACACCTTGAGCTCCAAAAGAAGGAAGAGTTTCTGCAGATGTGGAGGAGAGGTGGCTTTGCTGTACTTTTCCTCTGCTAAGCTAGACTAGCACAGAAAAACAAACAGTGTTTTGGCACAGCAAGAAAGACTGGTCCTTAAAGTGTGTTGCACTGGTTTGATTAAGACACTGCTTAATGGGATGATAACCTGTTTATATTACTTCTGACATGAGAGATACTGTTAATACTTTCATATCTGAGGGGATATATAGTAAGACAAATGCGGAATTACTGCTTTTCTGCTTGTTTCTGTGCATAGCAGCTATATGCATTCAGGGGAGCAGAAAGCATTGCAGCAG
>NW_010190751.1:0-9634 GCF_000695765.1 Mesitornis unicolor | reverse complement strand
GCTACTACATCGTAGTTATTCCAATGCACAAGAGCTTCTAGTTCCTCCTGCTTATCGCCCATCCTGTGTGCATTGGTGTAGACACACTTCAGTCGGGCTAAAGGCCCTGCCACATTTTCACAGGGAGCAGTCCGAATTTCTGCGAAGCCATGTTCAGAGACTTCCATGGTTACTAACCCATCAGTGACACTTGTAACTTGATTACTACATGGAACCCCATCTTCTACCTCCATTGGGATGGTAGTCTGAAGAGTCTCACTAGCGCACCTTCCCACACATGTCGGTGCTCCACCCCCAGGCTCATCACTAGTGAGATGTGTTTTATTCCCTTTCCCCCCTCCCCCCTTCAAATCTAGTTTAAAGCCCTGTCTATGAGCCCTGCTAATTCTTGTCCCAGGAACCAAATCAATGGTGAGAGTCTTTAGCCTCGCCCCACAACTGATATAGAAGCCCATGACTCTACATATCTATTCTCAATTGTAGTACAAAAAGTTGCATTTCCCTTTCAGGGGAAAAAAAGTATCAACATATGAAAGGGAGACCTGAACTAAGTAGCAAAACACAGATAAACCGGCTATGTCCTGTACTCATTTTCTTCCTCTCATATTTCTATCTTCCATATAATAATTTGTTTTAAATCTGAATAAAGAAGCAAACAGAGAAAAATACTTGCTCTTTGAAAACAGATTGTTTCTTAAATGCATGTCCAGACTACTGGAAGAAACCCTATATTCAGACATCCAATTTGAAGAAGCATTTCAGAAGTGTACAGATGGCATTTGCTATCAAGTAATGAAAGGAATGGAATAGCAATTCTTTTCTCTTATTGAATAGATAAGTAAATTGAGCTTGAAAATCCCCATAAATTGTCAGTGTGGAAGTTGTATCTTTCCACAGGAGGCTTAACTCAAACATCAGTCTTTTCTTTCGGAAAAAAAAATCCAATAATTTTTATTTTAATAAGTTCGGATTGCACATTTTAGTTGGGACTAATGTTACCGAAATATCAGCTCAATAACTTTCTAAGACCAGTTTGTAGGAGTAAGAAAGCAAGACATTCTTTAATTCAGCGTTGAGAGCATACATGTATCATTTCATAAAGTGTATGCTCCAAAAATTAGCAGTTGCCAGTAGCTTATATATGCCTTACTCATATATATTCATGACATAAAAGTTTACAAATGTATTACATTTCCAGTAAAAAGTTTACATATTCACTACATTTCCCGGTGCACGCTCAATTAACATGTGGAATGGTCTTTCAGTGATCTGAGGAATAGTCACTTAAGTTGTGTAGTCTTTCAGGCTCTTGTGCACCTGGTTTCACAAAGCCTGACTCCTCAAGTTGTTCTGAGTAGGGTGATTCATTAACTTCTTACCTATGCCTCCATCTCGCAAGGCAGAGCCAGCAAAGTAAATGAAAATGAAATGCATGAGCTTAAGATATTTTTTTTTCAGTTTTCACCTGTTCTCCAAAGTAAAATTGATACAAATGGAGGATAAAGAGTGACTAAATTCAAATACTTTTATTTCTTTCAAAAACACAGTGAAAAATGCTTTTCAGAAACTGATATAAATGAATGTCATATGTGAATGCCAAGGGACAGGCTTTACTGTGAATAATTACTTTTTAAAGACAATTGAGTTAGATTGTGTACTACAGTAATGTTACCAAATTTAGTGGTTGCCTTACACTGAAGAAAAAAAAAAAAAAGATAAAACAGTGTGTTGCTCTGTGTTCACATAGCTTATCTAAATTGTTCTTTATTTTAACAAGTTTTCTGCCTCTGATTTAGCAGAGGCATTGGTCAACAAATTAACTTTAAAAATATGTCCTCAATATCAAAATTATTTGAAAACCCATTCTGTAGAAATTCCAATTTTTGTTTCGCGTGTGTCATTTAGTTAACTCTTGCTAGCTTATTTTTGGAACAACACTGATGAAATTTCAAGATAGTGAGATTTTGCCTATGACACAGCAGCCAGAAAACAGAATCTATTGTTTCTCTCTCTCATGAATTCTAGTGACTTTAAGCTGAACATATCCTTTTAAAATGCCTCAGTTTCAAACTCAGAAAGGTGGATGAGGTCTAAGGCAAAGTGTACTGTTGCCCAGAGAAACTAGCAAGGTTAGACGGTCAGAGTGTAAGAAAGTGAGAAAGGGGTTAAAATTGCTGCTTGTAGGACCTTTGTGAAACTCAGTTGCAGACTCAGCAATCCCACAGATAAGCAGAAGACCAGAGCACATTCTGTGAAGATAAATGTTATCCCTCCATTGAACAGAAACCCCTTTGTCTGTCCTACTAATCCTATCTAGGAATATTCAGGTATCCTGTGTTTGTGTAGCCAAAGATGTTTAGAGAAATAGTGCTGATAATACCCAATTAGTAGAATAAATGACAAAATACATCTGCTTCTGCAAGAAAGGTGAAAAGTTTACAGCAATGAAGACAGTAAGCCTTTATCCTGAAGACTATAAACCTTCCTCCCCACGACTCCCCCAAAGACCACCACAGGGTGGTAGGGTGCATGCCCAGATAGGAGGGGTAGTATGATAATGATTTTTAGAGGAATCCCCATTTCATATTAATGAGTTCTCAGATATATTGTGAATATGTATAAATAGGTAGCATATAAACAATCACTTTGTGATGAGAAAATCGGAGTCCTCCCAAGGAATGATCCTGGGGACTCCCTGTGTGTAATAAAGGATACCTGCTTTCTAAAACTAAAAGAGGTTTCTTTGAGAGCAAACTTATTTTCCAGCTTTACATGGAATCAAAAGCATTATGTGTCTGGCGTACAGAAGAGGAACTGAATTAAAGCAGACACTGAAACTTGTTCATTCTGCATTTTATGCTTTCATCATATTTATGTTTTGTCATATTTTATGGGCATGTTTGCAGTATGTGCTATTCTAGGCAAGTTAATAGTGTTAAAAATGTTCCTAGCATGAGTAAATAACTTGAAGCTTTTGCATGTGAAAGTTTCCAGATAACAGGAGAGGAAGACCACGTTTTCTGTCAGTCAAGAACTGAAGATGGACCTATGAGTTGAGGTGTTCCTTCTGAAGAGCAAAAGCCCTTGAAGAAGCAGTAAGAGTAAGTGGAAGAGTTGACATAGGAAATGACTAATACATGAAGCCTTGCTGGGTAGATAACATAGTTGTAGGACACCAATGAAGGAAAAAGTACAAACAGTAGAAAACAACCAGCAAACTTGTCAGCTGTCTCTCAAATATATAAGAATGGAGTGCCTAAAGTCATAATTGCTTTTCTTTCGGAAAAGAGTAGCTACTCGTCTCATATTATACTGTTTGTCATCTTGCTCTCATTTTCATCCCCTTTTCCTCTAACCTGCTTGTTTAAGGCCATCATTCATCACTTTTCAGAGGAGATAAATAGTTCATTGAACATTCAGTCAGTTTCATGTAATTTTCCCAATTTCCTGATGAGTTTTCCAACAGTATTTAATAATGATAAGTAGAAGTTAAACCCAGCCCTTGTTGCTGCCAGTCAAGGGGTAGAGAAAACATAAACACTGTTCCCTTACTTAGGTTTCTAAAGGCACAGTGTTGAGTGAGACAAATACTTCTTTTGCATGCACAAGACCTAGCAGGTCATCCAAGAAGCTAATAAAGGTAGCTGGTGGAACTGTACACAAACGCAGATCTTGTCTTTCCCAAACACTCATTCCCAAAGATTTTAAAGCAGAATAGGAAGGAAATTGCAGTGAAGGTTCTGGTATTTTCTCCTAACACTACTCTGGCTTCTTTAAAGGAAGAAATCGGATTATTCAGCTTTTTTACAGGGCTCTCACAGGCCTGGGACAAGAAGATAAATGTCAGGTGGAGAAAATATAAGCTTATTTAAATAGAAATGGAAAAAAAACCAAAACGATAATTTTTTTATCTGCTTTATTTCATTCCTTATTGTCTTTGTATATTACTCATAGAAGTTCCCTATATGATAGTGCTTAAAACAAGTATACAGAATTTGCACATTCCATCAAAATGGAAATAATGATAATTAAATTTGTAGAACAGCCTGGTCATATATAAAATCATTTCTTCATGAATATTTCTCTAAGGAATATAGTTTGGCAATTAGATTTTAAAATAAAACCACCAGTGACACAAGCAATATTGTTTACTATTGAGTTCTCTGTCCATTAAAGTCTAAAGAAAATCTAAAGAAAATAGTCAATGTAAAGCTTGATTGAAATGGATCATTTTGGAAAGTCTAAATCTAAAAGTAGAGACTGCCAAGTTTCTGACTAAACACATTTGCAGAAGAGTTTCTAAGCTCTTCATGGTGCAACATACAGGAGATATTTTGTTACCTCTCTGAGCAGAGAAAATTATGGTTCTGTTTTATAACACATAGCACTTCATTTTTATTTGTCATTCTTCTTTTGGCAGACACAGTTACATAGCAATAACAGCAGTAAAGTTTTCACTTCCAAGTCTGTTTGTGCTCTGCTTCCATTTATTCATTAATAAGTAGTCTTTATATCATCATATCCTGGTTTTCCACACACTTTAAAGAAGGAAAAGAAACAAGATAATCATTTAAAATAAATAAGAGTAACAATATGAAGTTATTACCAAGAAATGAACAAACAAAAAACCAAAATAGATCAGTTTGTATCTATGGCTAACAACAATAACAAGAAGACATTTATTTCACCGTGGTGTAAAGGCAACTTGCCCACTAAAGTTGCAATAAATGAGAAAAACAGATGGACAATTAAGAGTCTATGACAAAATGAGAGGAAGTAAGACTATGTTAGTTCTTGAGAAATGTATGTCCAAGTTGCCTAATTCAGTATTAAAGGAAACATCAAAGCGTGAATAAAACAAAATCAAGTATCAAAGACAAACATTTTGAAGAACTGTAAGGGTGGTCTTATTCTTACTGGAGACGACCGGACTTTTTTATGACACACTTTAGGTTTTAAAAATCACAAAGTGCTTTGATGCAGATAAACTTCTGTATCAAAGAAGAACACAAATAGTAAAAGTCTGGAGTGGGAAGAAAGCAAAGGCCCAATCATATAATTCAGACTATGAGATCCTATACTAATAAACTCACTCTAGTCAAAAGGATTACTCTTCTGTCTCTGTTTAGGGCTGAGGGCAAACCCAAATGAAACAGGGAGAAGGGTTTTCTCTCTATTGTACCCCACCCTCACAGGGAGGATAAAAAGGAATAGAGAAGAGATGTTTCACACAAGGTTGGAGGTAAAGACTGTAACAAGTTTCATGAAAACAACAGGGAATTAATAAGGTACAAAGGATATTTAACTATATACAAAACCTGATTCCAGTAGTCCCAGGTAAAAGTGTCAAAGAATTGCCTCATGGCCACTGTGACTCGTCACCATGGACTGCATTGGTGCCAGGAAGTGGATGGTGGTGAATGCTGCAGACTACGTGGAGGTAGGCCCAGCTGTCTGGAGATGACACACAATGCATCTGAGGAAGTAAGGAAAAGCTAGCGAAACTTCTGGTCTTGGTTTTTTCAGACTGTGGCTGGAAAGAGGAGTGAACAGTACCGCTCTCTGACCCCTCAGGGTCCTACAGACACCACTTGTCCTTCCCTTTCAGGCTGTTAAACCTTAAACCATAACATATCTGAGTAGGTAAGAACTCAAGAAAGTATCTAAATATGCTCAAATATAGTTCAAGGTGGCCTATTATGAGCAGTCAAAAATCTTGACACACAATCCACAGATTTTAAACTGTCTCAAAGCATCTTTAATACAACTTTTTTGCCTTTGGTTGCTCTTTCACCTGCCTTTCTAAGAGCATAGTAGGCTACAGTAGGAATCATAGCAAAGGACTTTAGAGGAGGTCCTCTAAAAAGCAGCCTTATATCTTAAACCTGCTGCCCTTTCTCCCCGGAAATCTATTGAACTGTGTAACAAACCAAAAGCAGATCTCTCTCAGATTATCTCACTTCTACAACTGCATTTCTGCAGAGTATTTTAAAACCTATGGGGTTGTTGTTCTAAAACCTATGGGGTTGTTCAGCCTGGAGAAGAGAAGGCCCCGGGGAGACCTTATAGCAACCTTCCAGTACCAGAAAGGTGCCTGTAAGAAATCTGGGGAAGAACTATTTAGAAGGTAATGTAGCAACAGGATGACGGGTAATGGTTTTAAACTAGAAAAAGGGTAGATTTAGGTTGGATATTAGGAAAAAGTTCTTCAATATGAGGGTGATAGATCACTGAAACAGGTTGCCCAGAGAGGTGGTGGAGGCCCCATTCATAGAGATATTCAAGGTCAGGCTTGATGGGGCTCTGAGCAACCTGGTCTAGTAACCTGCTTCCTGCAGGGAGGTTGGACTAGATGATCTTTAAAGGTCCCTTCCAACCCAATGCATTCTATCATTTCATGATTCCATGCTCCTGAGTGGACCACAAGTGAAAAAATTAGTAGAAATAACAATCATTAAAGCAATTCCGACCAGTTCTCACTTCTCCACTAGTAATTCAAGGTTTTTGTCAACAGTTGTATTGCCACACTAAACAGAGTATGACAGTTTAATAGGAGATATAGATTGCCAAGAAATTGGTTGCTATGCTCCTTCTGTTTTCATTCACATGACTCTGAGATATTTCTTATTCTCAAGGACGAGACTGACAGAATTTTTCCAACGTTCAACAGTGCATTTCGAAAAGTCAAGCTTGTTAATGAATATCAGTGCGTAAGAGGAAAAAAATTGTGTGAAGTTTGTTTACATTCCTAGATGAGACTTCTGTAAATAAAATTAGTTTGAATGTTTTCAGATTAAATCACAGGGAAGGAACAAACCTTCTGTCTTCCTTTGTCTCCCTGTCTCTCTCGCTGTCCCCACCCCTACGAATACATTCCACATCATATCTATAAGCATACATGCACATATATATCCTTTTTAATATCTACCTTTCCCATAGGATCTCATCATATCATCCCATGGCAGAAAGTTTCAGTCAATGGTGCTAGAATCTTTCCTCGGCTCTCAGCTCTAAGACATTTTTCCTTCCAAGTATTTTGACTTCCTATTATTTTACTTAGAAAACTCTGTTTTCCAAGCCAATTTTTCCAGATACCTTTACCTATAGCATGAATCTCATATGTCGTTAGTTTTTAAACTTGGTCTAGTCAAGGTCTAAATCATAGCCAGTTAAGTATTTAACATTTGATAGCTACTGTTTCAAAGATTTAATGACTATTACAGTAGCTGTGTTTTAGAGATCTCTCAGTTCAGTTAAATAGTTTCTTGTAAGCCCTCTATGTAGTTTACTGAGGAAAATATATATGCAGATTTCCACTTGCTGCAGTTTTCTAAACTAGAAATTTACTAGCTTTACATTCCCTGGCAATAAAATGTTAATTGAATTACATGTAAATTAAATGCAGCAATATTCAGCCTGTCAAAACATACATTATACTATCCTAGCTGTGATTCTTTCATTTATATGCAGGGTAAAATACACTATTTTATTTCTTTTCTCTGTAAACCATGCCTATCATCAAAACATTCCTCTTCTTTCAGGCTTTCTCTTGCCTTTTTTTGTGGGTAGGAGCATGCTGGGAGATGGCACATTCTCCCTGCCTCATCAATGCACCAACAAGCACAGATCTTTCAAGGCTGAATCCAAACTCCTGGGCAGCAACACATGAGTGTTTGGCACTGCCTCAATTCACCTCAAAAGCCATCTTGTGGTAAGTTTCATTTGTTTCAAGGTGTTCAAAAGCATAAGACAAATCTCTAGTCTGCTACATTTACAAAAATATTTTATGTTATCATATCATTATTTTTTAATTAATAATTTTATTGTTATTACTCCATTTTCCACATGACAAATAACATGGACCATCTAGTACTGGAGAATTTCTGATAAAGGAAAAATAATTATTACATATGGAATTTTTCCTATGACAGCTTTACACAGACGGCGACTGACCCAACTAATTTTTTTAAAGATTTGTACTAAGCTTTACTAAGATTTGTACTAAGCATATTTTTTCTCTCAGGAAAATTAAAGTAATCACTTAATCAGGTACTTTGCAATCTCTGTTATGAATAACTTTATTATGGGCTTTCATCACTGATTATTTAAGGTCAAATGCAGTCCTGTGGATTTATTAATACCGCATGTGAGTGCTTGGAGTTCATAAGTATTATTTTACCTGTTCTCTATGATGTCCTGTGTCCTGAATATCGATCTATAAGGGAAAAAAAATGGTGTAAAGTTTGTTTACACCTCTAGATGATATTTTCCTAAATAAAATTAGTCTGAACATTTCTATTAAATAGCACTGACAGCCTCTTCATGTAAGATCACCAGACAATTTTGAGTTTCTAACAGCATAGGTTTCAGTTTTGTTGAACAACAGGTTCACGCCTCCCAGGTCTGTTCAGATGGAGATGAATGAAAAGCAGTAACACTTTACCTTAGAATGCTGGATTAGCTGTTTCTCAGAGAATTGTGGATGTATTAATTTCATAGAATCATACAATCATACAATCATAGAATGGTTTGGGTTGGAAGGGACCTTAAAGATCATCTAGTCCACCCCCCCTGCCATGGGCAGGGACACCTCCCGCTAGACCAGGCTGTCCAAAGCCCTGTCCAACCTGTCCTTGAACACTTTCGAGGAGGGAGTATCCATAACTTCCCTGGGCACCTGTGCCAGTGTCTCATCACCCTCATAGTAAAGATTTTCTTCCTAACATCTAGTCTAAATGTCTTTCAGTTTAAAACCATACCCCCTCATTCTATCTCTACCCACTCGTCTAAAAAGTTCTTTCCAAGGTTTTCCTATAGGACCACTTCAGAAACTGGAAAACTGCAATAAAGTCCCCCCAGAGCCTTCTTTTCTCCAGGCTGAACAGTCCCAACTCTCTCAGTCAGTCTCCACAGTGGAGGTGTTTGAGCCCTCTGATCATCTTCTTTGCCCTCCTCTGGACCCTCTCAAACAGCTCAATGTCCTTCAAACGCTATGGGCCCCGGAACTGGACACAGTACTCCAGGTGGGGTCTTATGAGAGCAGAGTAGAGGACCAGAATCACCTTCTGGATGGAAACCAATTGTACTGCTGAAAGAAATAGATGTTGAACTGTTCTTTTTTCATTCATATATAAAAGTGTCACATATATTATTTAGTTTAATAACTCCATACTTTGATGTTGTTTCCACACTGTGATTCTGATATGATAGAGATTTGCTGCCAGGTCAAAAGTTAAAAGGCAATGTGTTATTTAACACAGGGATTGTGTTTATTGATATTCCTGTTAACAAGTCTGTTTGGGGGAAAACTTTTTTTCTTAATTACATTTCTTGCAGAGGAACTTCTTTAAATATGCATAAAAAAGTCAGGCACACTGTCTCCTTTCACAAGTACTACGAAAACTTGGAATTTAGTGATTTACTGTGAACGGATTTCCCTTAATAAACATTTAAACTGATTAAATTAACCAAATGAAACCTCTTGCTTTGATTATTATATTTATTTATATATTTTGTATGTGTATACATATCAATATGTAAGGAGGAAAAAAGCAAAATTATTATATTTTTCCAAGATAAAAAACATAAATATATATATATAAATTAATTTAAAAGACATTTAAAAATCAAAGAA
>NW_010190750.1:4416-12425 GCF_000695765.1 Mesitornis unicolor | reverse complement strand
TCCAACTCCTGACATTCTGGGATTCTGTGTATAAACCTTTATTTGAGTTTTGCTGTGTGATTTAGTGCAGTTTGGTAACCGAGGTGTGAGAGCTGTTATGACTTTACTCCTTACACCTCTGTGTCTGCACCACCCTTGTGCCTGCCAGCACCTCTGAGGGGGTTGAGGAAAGGACAGCTCAGACTGGTCTAACTGGTGTCTCTCTTTTCAGTCCCTGGATGAAGCCCTGAAGTACTGCAACTACGTGTTCACCATCGTTTTTGTGTTCGAGGCAGTTCTGAAGTTGGTGGCGTTTGGTTTTCGAAGGTTCTTTAAGGACAGGTGAGAGCATTTTAAATTCCTGTGCATTTGGGATAGAGCTGTAAGTGACCCAGTTTCAAAGCCAGGTGGTGGCTAAATGTAGCGGCTCTGTGGTAGTACTACATGCTGTGTGCAAGGAAGAGCAAAGGGCTGTCTCTCCATGGGTGCAAACTTTATAGTGTAGGAACTGAAACTTCTAAGAATTAGTGGTACTGCTTTGCTGGAAGAACTCAGGAAGTCTTACAAAACTCTAGGTAAATTCTTTCCCCCAGTATCTGCCTCTCCATCAGGTCTGACCAGCTCAGCTTAGAGGTCAGAAACAACCAATCCAGTCCTCAAAAGAGTGGTTTTGGCAACCTAAGGTCACAGAGTTCCTCAGAACTTGTTCCTCAGAACAAGTCATTGCAGCCCAAACCAGTCCTTTGGTAGACTGCTGGCTGTGAAAAGCCTTTGGCAAAGCCAGAGCTTGTTGTGTTCAGCCCCACTGCCTTCAGATCACAGCTGCAGAGACCTGCAGATCTTATTCTGCCTCACATTTAGCCAGAAGCGATGAATGAAAACACGCTGTGATCTGGCGACTTGCTGGGGAGCAGGGTAAGATTGGACATTTTTCCACAAGATCAACTTGTTTGCTTTATTTATCCTGACTGAGTGGTTGGAAGCTGCCATGAGCAATTTTATTGATGAGGGAAATTGTGCAGGAAAGACACTCAATTTCTTCACATTTTACTGCCTTCCTAGGACTGGTGTAGACGGCCTTTTACAAGTGTTAGGCTATAAATCAGTGAGGATACTCAAGTGGAGTAATTCAACAGACAGGTAACATAACATGGGAGCAGCCGTATTGCATCACGTCAAAAGTCCTAATATCTTGTCCCTGAGAGGTGCTCCAAGTGGATAGCAAGGGGATGATAGGGACTGGGAAGTAGGCAGGGACACTTCCCTGTCACAGCCTACAGCAGCTTGTGCTCGGAGGCTGCCAGTGCCAGCTGCAGGGAGGTGATTTTGTACCACATAGATGGGCCCTGATATGAGAGAGGAGGAGCATTTGGGATTTGCTTGTGCTTGTCATTAACAGATCAGTTCTCTACTCTTGGGTGTCTGTCCATGTCTGATTGATTTTGTTTTGTCCTTCCTGCTTCTGTTAGGTGGAATCAGCTGGATTTGGCCATCGTTCTCTTATCGATTGTGGGAATCACGCTGGAGGAAATTGAGATGAACGCTGCGCTGCCCATCAATCCCACAATAATACGCATCATGCGGGTGCTGAGGATAGCAAGAGGTACGGCCTGCTCCGTAGGTGTCCAGCCAGCCCTCCAGACACAGCAGGAGATGGTGTGGCCATTTGTTCCTCCAGTCCTGCTCTTTCAGTTCAACTTGGGAACAGTTAGGTGATGAGGCTGCAAAAAGTCGGTTCAGAGACAAGCTAAGTGGGGTTTCATGTATGTATTCATCTGTGTGAATAGAAGCAAGAGAGATGCAAAGCCTCCCTGCAAGATTTGAAGCTAGATTTCCTTTATGGGTTTTGCTTGAGGTAATTCCCAGCCCTGCTGACCACGATTTGGTTCTCATTGTAGTGCTGAAACTGCTTAAAATGGCCACGGGGATGCGAGCTCTGCTGGACACAGTGGTACAAGCGCTTCCCCAGGTAAGCCCCCAGATGTCATCCATGCCCATTTTGTTCCCCTTGGTGGCCTGTGCCTTTTAGGTGTAGACGGTTTCCATCTCAGCAGTTTGCTTTGTGAGACATTAGCAACCACGTTTATTGACACCTGTTAACAGAGGAGACTTTAAAAGGCAAATAGGGGCGATGTTTCCGAGTGTGAAAAGCTTGGAGTGGGATCTCAAATCACCATATTCTCATGAGCTGCAAGAGGAACCATGATGCTGCCAGTCTTAATGATATTTGATAGGATCCTTCAAGTGTTCAGTTCCTGGGACCACTTTTTAATGGATCCATTTATTTGAAAAAAAAAGGGAAGAAGCTTTTTGCTGACTTGCCCTCTTCCCTCAAAAAAAGTCTAAAGCACATCAGAAGAATCCCAAGAAGTTGAGGGTCCCGTTGTTTTTAAAATCTTATCCTATTTAAGCTGTGTTCTTCTAGTTTGTGGGTTTGAGTCCTAATCTTTCAGTCTTTAGAGTCAGCTCAGCTGCCTACATATTCCAGTTTCATATATCACCAGGATCCTGTATCTCACCAGACAGTACTGGAAACATTCACTGCCCGCTTTACCCAGCAGTGAGTGCCAGTATGAGGTACCAGGCCATCAAGAATGAGGCAGAGGAACTCTGCAGCCACCTTCTCTGAGCTGGCAATTCAGAAGCAGCACTTTTAGGATGTACAGGCATGGTCAGACAAGCCCTTCGTTTTCAGCCCCTGCAAATCATCCTACAGCTGAGTTGCTGGAAGTGAACCCACCCCATTCTGTGTGATGGACTGGGAGAGTCAGGGCTCCCCTCTCCCAGCCCCATGGGCACATGGAGATGGCATTGCACCACGGTGGGTACTCACATCTTGACCAGCCTCAGCTGCCTGCAGAGGGACCACATCTCATCAGCAGGATGTGACTTGGCCAAAAGCAGACACTCTGTAGACATCTCTTCCAGAATAGCAGTGGCCACTGGGGAATCAGCAGAACTAGTACGTGTAATTACCCAAATACACCCTTGTGAGTCAGTTGTTAAGTACAGAGAAGCCTGTGATCTATTCAAAATGAGCTGGAAAACAATTTCTTTTTCTTGGAAAGACCCATTTACTTTTCATCACTGCCATAAAGACATTTCTAATCTGAGACATTTGCCCTTTGGTATTCAGATTTCCTTTTCAGTGGAGGATTTTGGCTGGGACTTAAGCATGGAATTTACCAACCTGACCCCTGTTTTGGCATTTCAAGAAACCATTTGATTTGTGTCTGTTTTTTTCCCTTTCGAAAGCATTGTGATTACAGAGCATATTTTTTGTCTCTCCCTGTTTTTCTCCCTCACACTCCCAAACAATAGGGTGGCTGCAGGCCAGTTTCTTTGTTTCCTTGGGGTGTTTTGGCAGTTTACATTCAAACCAAAGTTTCTTTTAAAGGGAAATCCCCAGGGATATTCCAAGCAGATCTTGTGCAGATAAAAATGCCTTTTTTGTCCTCCAGGGAAATTCAGAAAAGGAGAAGGGAAGTTTGGGAAGACCTCTCTGACAACAATCACTCTTCATAAAGCTCCAGCTTGCATTTCAGAGGCAGGGGAAGAGTTCCTACCCCAATTAATTTAGCAGCCTAAAACCACAGCTGGAAAATCCTCATTGAATGGGTCTGCTGGGTGACAAGGAAAATGAGTTTGATGTTTAGTCATTAAGGTTTGGGGGGAAGTTATTTGGTGTATGTAGAATGCCCATTTATGAGCCCATAACAAGGTATGTACCATGGTGTTGTCATTGCAGTTCTTTTTTTCTTTCTCTTTTGGGTGATTTTCATCAGCATCCTCTTCGATTTTATTCAGCAGCAGATATATCTTGAGTAACACTTAGAGAACCAACTATCCTCCAACTTTGAGCCAAGATCCAAGATTGGGGCTCTCATAGTACGGGCGTAATCTCCTCTTCTGGAGCTTCAGACTGAACTTGAGCTTCTGTTTTCAGTACAGAAAGACTTCCTACTCTACTGCATCCTCCTTGTCTGGTAACCTCCTGTCTACTTGTTCAGGGTCTTCTTCTCCACTGTGTCTCTGAAAAAAAAGAGATGGAATAGAGGAGAAGAAATGAGAAGAGGCAAGAGAGAGAAGGAAAAAGTGGTCAGAGAAAGATGTCGAAATGGCATGTTCTTTGCCCACCACCCCCATGCCCTCTTAGCCCCAGCAAATATTCGGGATAGCGTGAATCAGTCGTCACATTCCTGCCATAGGCCATCTGTTCTTGTCCAGGGCTGGCTCTTTTACCCACTACCGTGCAGTCTTGAGGCAGATTCTCCTTTTCAAGCAGGAATCCAAGTTTTCCAGTTTCACAACCGAGAGGTTGAACTGGGGCCATGGTCACCTGGAAAGGCACTGCCAGCCTCAGCTCTGGCTGCCCTCATGGCATAACCTTTTGGAGAACGAACAATATCTGTCCTGAACTCCAAAATATGAGGTTCTAAAATCAGCTACGCTGCTCTAAACTTGAAATAGATCTACTGCTTTAAACTGAGCAGCTAAAAAGAGCTGGGCCAGCGTGACCGACACTGACTTCATCACTTACACATTGCCCGTCCTAATTATATCAGTTCAGTGCTGCCGTTCACTGCAGGCCTGCTCCTAGCATAGCACAAACCACAGAGCTCTGCACTGAACTTCAGCAGAAAACCAACTTAAAAGCCACCCGGTCTTGTTTTAAGGATGTGAAGTGTTAGGGATTGATCCCCTACTGATGAAATGCGTTCTTCCAGTGGATGTTTGCTCTTTCTGCTAAAAAAACCTGGTATTTCTAGTCTGAATTAGCCACGTTTATTTTGTCATTGGATGTAATTTTGCTTTTTTCTTCTAGAACTTCTCCTTTTTGCAATCAGTGAAGGGATAAAATAATCTCTTGCGGTCTGGCAAACAGGAGAACATTGAACTCCTTTAATCTCTCAGTACAAAGCAGGTTTTCAAGACCTGATTCAAGTGTTTTCCTCTTCTTTATGAGCTCTGGCCCCATTAAGGTTGTATAATGAATTGTACCGCTCTTATGCTTCAGCTGAATATTCCCTTGCTTATACATCTGGTGGCTGCATCGGTTCTGTAAGCAATGTCTGTGCTGTAGGACTCCTATTTGGTGGCAACTCTTTAGTCCTCTTCACATCCCCTGCTTTCCAAAGCACAATTCCCATTTCCTTTAGCACGGCCTGCTCTTCACTCTCGGATTGGTAACTTTGCATTTGGCTGGATTCAAATGCTCGTGCTGTAAGTGAATCCCCAGCCCAGCTCGGGCTGCACAACCACTTCCAGTATCGATTGCCAGCAAGAAAACCTACAGTCACCGCTGAGCTGCCAGTGCCGTTCCTGATGGAGAGAACAACGTGGGACCCAGCTCAGTTGCCATCCTGGCTCTCCAGGGCCAGCAATAGTAAAATGTGGAATATCGAAAGATCTGGGTTCATTTTCCTTCTTGTTTCCCGCTTGGTCTGTGGACAGCACAGTAATTAAATGCAGGGCTGTGCAGTTTACCTCCTTTTTGCCTTCAAAGCTTGGAACTCCCCCCAGATGGACTCGGTGCCAAGAAAAAAGGGAAGAACTCCTCATTCTGTCAGTGCCCTCAAGGACAGAGGCTGCAGTTTGCTCCTGTCTAGGATTTTAACTCTTCCTGGTGCTGTAATTCCTGTGCTTGTCTCAGCTTCAGCTCTTGAAGACGTTTTCTGGCATTGTGTAAATCATTCGGTAAAGAAACCACCTTTCTGCTGGCTGTGAGCACCAGTCTCTGTGGGGCTGAGTGGATACACAGAGAAGTGTGTGTCCATAAGGGAGTGGAGCATCTCCTGCTGAGGAGCGGCTGAGGGAGCTGGGGCTCTTGAGCTTGGAGCAGAGGAGACTGAGGGGTGCCCTCATTCCTGGGGATCCATTGGGAAAGGGCAGTGTCAGGAGGAAGGAGCCAGGCTCTGCTCTGGGATGGCCAATGCCAGGACAAGGGGCAATGGTCCCAAGCTGGAGCACAGGAGGTTCAAGCTGAAGATGAGGCCAAACTTTGTGAGTGTGAGGGTTCTGGAGCATGGCCCAGGCTGCCCAGAGAGGTTGTGGAGTCTCCTTGTGTGCAGACACCCAAAGCCCTGGCCGTGTTCCTGTGTGACTGCTCTGGTGATCCTGCTGTGGCAGGGGTTGCCCTGGGGGAGCTTTCCAGGGCCCTTCCAACTCCTGACATTCTGGGATTCTGTGAAAAGGGAGCTCATTCAGCTCAGCTTTGGTGTTGCACCAGATAGGATGACTTTAGCTCCAAGGTTGTCTCTCTGTCCTGGAACTCACACAAATGGCCTCCATTTTCCAAGCAGACAAATGTGTCCGTTTTCTCTTGGGTCTAGTGCACAAATGAGCCTGTGTTTTCCTGCTGCCGGGCTTATTGCTTTGGCTGGAGAGCACTGGAAGGGAGATGAGGAGGACTCGTGTCCTTGGAAAGGATTGGCGGGGGCTTAGGTTTATGAGAAATTGCTCTTGACAGGCATCCCAGGGAGCTGTGTGCGTTGCCTGCATGGACAACTGAGATGCCAAGGTGTGGGCCAGCGATGCAGAAATAATTGATGTCAGAGCAAGAAGAGACACAAGAGGAGCTATAGTGTGCTTCAGCCATTGCAGCAGAGGACAAGTATTTCCTCAATGCCTCTCCCAGAGCAGGCAGAGTAGAGGCCAGCAGGACCTAGAGGGATCTGTCATGACGTGACACAGCTGCAAGAGGAGTGACAGTGCCCAGTGTCCTGTTGTACACGAGCAGTGCAGCACACGTGCGTGTCAAGCTGACACAGCCTGGTGTAAGTTGCTTTACCTGCCTGTAGCAATGGGTTTTTTACTCAGTGGCGTAGTTTGGAGGTTCAACTCTGATGGGACGTGCAGTGGTGCTACTGCGGTCTCACTTAGGGGAGGCAAAAAACTAACAGCAGTGATGCCCACAAGAGCTAAAGCAGAGCCAGACTCCCCAGGCCATGCCAGGGCAGTGGGAGAGGGGTTTTGCTGGGTGTGTGGAGAGCAGAGTCACATTCCTTGCCACTGAGCAAGGTTACTCCAGGGCTTTTGCAATGCTAGATCACAGATCCAACTGGGATGCAGTGTAGTGGAGGGTGGTAGCTCCTCCCTGCTCCTCGGGGTGGGATGGAGGACTTTGCCTCTCTCCCCACAGCATCCCCCTGTCCCAGGCACACAGACCCTTTCGCCAGCAGTTTACAACAGCCAGGAAGCAGGAAAGTGAAGGTCCAGGAGGAATCACAGATATTCACCAGCATCTCCATCTTCTCCTGTGGCTTCTCCAAGGTACTTTAGGGCACCAAGAACATCTCCAAGGTGTTCCCTCCCAACAGGCTGCAGTTTCCCCTCAACACTGGAGCCAGTGATGGATATCCAATGATGGATAGACCCTTGCTGCCAGAGGCAGGTTATCTTGGCCAAAGGCACCAGCCCAAGTCAGGGGGAGTTTGATGGATAAGCAGAGCATGGGCTGACCCGTTCAGTGCTGCTGGAGCAGAACCACTCCTCAGAGCCAGCCTGGGTGACCAGCTGCCAAAGCTGAGGTTGCTGACCAGAGCTGGATCTCTGGCCCTGATGGAGAGTCCAGCACAGGCATCTCAGCCCTTGGCTGCTGGAGAAAAGTGCCTGGAGGTGCTCCTACCCCCTTCCCGTCCCGTCCAGCAGCATGATTCATGCATGATCTTTTTCTTGTCTGGTCTCAGTAGATCTCGGAGTGCTTTGGAGACATTCATTACCTATCCACAAGGGTATTACAAATGGCCACGTTGAGTTACAGGAGAAGAATGACTCACTCAAGGTCACAGACACACATCCAGTCTGTCCTCGCTGTTCTCAGCAGCCGCTGGCTGACCTCGCTCCCTGCACCTCAGCCCATCTGAGAGCTTGCCTTGGGTCCTTCTTTGTGCTCGGGCCTTGGGCTGAAGAGGACCTTCCTTTCCTGTCCTAAAGGACATGTTCCTGTGAGCCATGGGCTAGCACTGACAAAATATTCAATCTGGCACTGTTTCTGAGTGATTCAGTATGGCCAGGAGCTGCACAGATAG
>NW_010190750.1:0-4385 GCF_000695765.1 Mesitornis unicolor | reverse complement strand
CTGAACCGTTTTGCTCAGCCTCATTCTCTTGAGCACCAGTGTCTGTGTGCCCTCTGCAACCTCAGATCCACTGACTGCCTGCACCTATCCACGTGGATCTACACCTGCAGGTTCTTCTTGTGCACATGGGGAGGCACCTCCTGCTTAGCTGAGGCTGCAGAGCAGCTCGGGATGTCCAGATACAGGTTGGGATGGAGGTCACCAGTAAAGGTGGTGCCATCATCCATCCCGGGATCTTTCACTTGCTGCTGTCTCCCACATCTCTCTTTCATGTAGCCACGTTTCCACGTCAGTCAGACGTTCAGTCACCTCCCAAGAGATCCCATTCATGAGCTGAGCTTTGGAAGTGCATGGGTCTGCTCTCAACCAAGGGCAGATGTGACCTGAGACACCAGCAAACACCACATCAGCAAACAGAGCTTCTCTTAGCATTTTTAGAGTGTGCTTCTGGCTGCGATGCCTTCAGCCAGTACAGCAAACCCATGAGTGTAAACTGGTCTTTGAAGGACTGGTTATGAGACGTGTTGGTTCGGTAATGTAATTACTCACGATCTTAAATACAGAATCTTTTAGAAATGCACGCTAGATAGTAGGCAAAATATTTATGAGCAAATGTCAGCTCATAGGGTGCTTTGCATGTTGACAGATAGATAATAGTTTAGACTGATAACGTGGCCATAACTTTGATGTTAGTCTCAATTCTTTGTAATTTCATCAATGCCAAAAATTTGCAGGCTGATTTATTTGGCATTAAAACAGCAGTAAAATATTCAGCTTATAGGTTTTTTCTTTGGAAAAAATCCAAGACCTTCTTCTGCAGCGCTACAACATCAGCCTTTAATTTACAGTCAACCTAGAAATCTTGTTTATCCCTTTTATTTTCCTTCTCTTTAATTACGTGCTCATTTGCCTCCCTGGCAGTGTGTGTGTGTGTGTGTGTGCGCGCCTGTTTTCCTGTGTTTTCTCATTTGCAGTCACTTTGCAGACTCCCTCCTAATCCCTTACAAACCATCAGTGGTCCAGCAGACACGAGTTAGGAAACACCACTCCAGGAGCCAGTGCATGCAGATGAAATAACCCAGAGCAGCCATCCACATCGCTGTATTATCTCTCCCATTCCCCAGCGTATGGTAATAATGCTGGTGGAATTGCAAAGCTTTACGTGCAGCAGCCAGTTTAGGCTTTACAGCAATTACAGTCTCCACTGGGTGATTTGACTATTCCCATTTCTTTAATATAAAAAAACCCAACCCTACTTCATAAGTGATAGCTGTGTTAATTTTATCATTGCAGGTATCATAGTGATAATCTGTCTAATGAAATTAAGCAGCAGCATGGTCAAAATACCCAGCAATGCTGTGGCTGTGCTGCCTCAGAGAAGAAAGCTCTCTTAAACCATAGAGAAGATACCTTGGAGATCATCAATCCCAGGCTTTACAGCAATTACAGTCTCCACTGGGTGATTTGACTATTCCCATTTCTTTAATATAAAAAAACCCAACCCTAGTTCATAAGTGATAGCTGTGTTAATTTTATCATTGCAGGTATCATACTGATAATCTGTCTAATGAAATTAAGCAGCAGCATGGTCAAAATACCCAGCAATGCTGTGGCTGTGCTGCCTCAGAGAAGAAAGCTCTCAAACTGTAGACAAGATACCTTGGAGATGATCAATCCCTTGGCCTGATTGCCTGAATCAGCACCTCGTTCATTTTTATTTAGAGATAAAATGATGCTTGGGACACTGTGTCTAACTGGGGAACTTGATCACTGTATCTCCATTACAACCCGATAGACACAGGGCATTTAAAGGTGGCAGGAAGGGTAGATGTGGCCAGTGTTAGCTGCAGGTAAAATGCAGGTCAGGTTACTCTGCCCTTCATATTCTCTGCCTGTATCACAAAAAATCTGCTCTTTGAGATGTTTTAAAGGCCAAATTCCAGCTGAAGGCAGCACCCCGGGTAAGTGGAAGGGTGATGGAGAGGCACCAGCCACAGAGGCTGCTTTGCACATGGGAGCATCTGCTCCTTCCCTGACATGGGAGCCTTCTCAGGGTCTATCAAAGCAGAACCATGGAAGGGGACCAGGGTGTTGGAAGCCAGGGGAGGTGATGGTGATTATCCCCTGGCCACCAGTCCCTCTTTTGCTTGTGTTTAAAATGTGATGGAGCAATTTAATTCATGTCCTCAACTTGCCTGACCCTTGTTCTGCTTTCTCCTTGTGTAGGTAGGGAACCTTGGCCTACTTTTTATGCTCCTGTTTTTTATCTATGCTGCCCTGGGAGTGGAACTGTTTGGCAAGCTAGGTGAGTAATGTGCCTGCCACGCTGTGTTTGATCCGGTTGATGTTTGTTTGGTACCTAGCTGCTTCCTTTCTTGTCTCTCTCTCTCTCATTCTTGGGCCTTCCTCAGCTTCACAGCTCGAGGTCTGATGATTAAAGTTTTCTCTTGATCTCAGGGTCGCAGATGACACATGAGGATGTAACACAGAACCCGTCTAACGTGCACACACACATTTAGATCTGTCCAACACCACCCTTGGCTGTAGAGGAACTGTTTACTGTTTAAATATAATTGTCCAGCATGGATATGTTCACAAAGATGGACGTTTGCTACTTAAGACAGAACATGAGCCTGCAGAGCTGGATGGTGTCAGATCTGTGCTGGAGAGACGCCACCATAAACACAGCCCTCCTCAGAGCTTCCACCACACTCCATCAGTTTTCTGCGCTAGGCTGACGTTGCTCTTCCAGCTTCCTAAATCTCATCCATCCACTGCTCTTCTCAGCATCACCTTCCCCTTTCTACATGAATCAGGGAGCATCCACTGGTTCCTGATAGTCCAGTATAACTTATTCCTCCAGCTTGAGGAGGAATCGGCTTGGGCTGATCACAGATGTGTCCACCACTAAAAAGAAAATCAGGTGGAGTCACAGAGAAGCCACCGTAGCCCATCCTTGCCCAGCTTAGCCAGGCCAAGGCAGTCACTGCCCTGAAAAATGCTGTTTGAAGGAGATGTGTCTGCCTTCTCCGTGCTTGCATCCCAATTAGGGCTTCAAGAGCATCAGAAGGGCCCTTCCTCCGCGGTGGTTTTATGGCTGTCATTAATCCCCTTTACGACTCCAGCCTTCTGCTCAGATTACAAATGCCTGAAAGCCGCGTATTTCTTTCAACCAGAGACAAATTATTTCTCAGCCTTCAACAAATTCTGGGGAAAAAAAAAACCCCACATTACTTCTGCATCCACCCCAAATGAAATACTGTGGGGTTACTGTTACCTAGCTAGATACACAGGTGTGTATTTCTTCAGCCACCAAGGTGAATAATGTCTCATTTGCAGAGGCTCCTCCTGCTGCTCTGAATCCTTTTTGCCTTTACACACGCACACCTTGGCAGTGCCAGCCCCAGGTAACCACAGCGGGTGAGCAGAGACCGGAGGCAGTCAGCACACCGCTGCCCATCCTCATTTAACTGGGAAATACCTGCATTTCTCTTTCCCCATCGCTTCTGGTCCATGTCAACCACAAGAAGCAGCTCTCGCTCCCACAAAAGTGATCATTTGTGAGGGGTTTTTTTTGCTTATTTGATTTTTGCTTCCTATTTGCCTCTGAAATAAATACCTAACAGTGAAATGCCCCAGCACGAAGCATTGCTGCCTGTCCTGATGAATATTTAACGAGGCTGTGTTTTATGGAAAGAGGGGTATTTCGTATGTTCGATTTACATTGATTAGTATATTCGTTCTCAGGGGAAAAATGTCAAATTGCTCCACTCCATCTCAATGAAATATCCCTCATGGCAGATATACGCTGTAAAAAATAATCAAGACAAGGACATAATCAAGAGGATAACAGACAAAGGATGCTGTAGAGCAGTGCTGGTCGAGACAGCCCAGCAACTCTGCTTATTTCCACCTCCTTTTAGACATCTTTGTGCTGGCTCTGCCTGTTGGGGCTGCTCTGAATAAGCCCTGGCAAACGTGGCTTCACTGATGTCCGTCTGCTTCTCTCCCCTGCAGACTGCAGTGAAGAAAACCCCTGTGAGGGTCTGAGCCGGCACGCAACCTTCACCAACTTCGGCATGGCCTTTCTCACCCTCTTCAGGGTGTCAACAGGGGACAACTGGAATGGTATCATGAAGGTGTGTGCAGTCTCTGCTTGGGTACTTTCTTCTCTCCGTAGATATATAGGTACAGATTTCACACAAATTTAAGCACCTCTTGTGTGAAAACAAAACAGGTTCCCTTTTAAAATATCAAAATTGAACTTTCCCATTTAAAACCCACGTGTATTTTCAAGGGATAATTTGTCCCAAGTCTCACCCAACTTGAAAATTCATTATTTTTAAGAGATAGATAGATGTAGATGATGTAGATGTAGATGTAGA
>NW_010190749.1:0-208 GCF_000695765.1 Mesitornis unicolor | reverse complement strand
GACAGGGCCCGGGTGTCACCGGTTCTGTGCCCGCAGGTGCCCAGGGCTCAGCCTGTACGTCTCCCCGGTCATTCCCATCTACAATGCCATCGTCTTCCTCTTCGTGCTGGCCAACTTCAGCATGGCCACCTTCATGGACCCGGGCATATTCCCCCGAGGTGAGTCCAGCTCGGCTTGGCCGCGTTTCCAGGGGCGCAGCCCCCCCACT
>NW_010190748.1:22557-41880 GCF_000695765.1 Mesitornis unicolor | reverse complement strand
CCCTAACGTTCTGTGATACTGTGATTCTGTGTAATTTGCACACAAAGAAATCCTCTGTATAGACACCAGGATGGTGATTAGGGAGTGTCTGTGAGTGCCAACTGCTGATACATGTAAGTAGCAGTGAGAAAGGGAAATCAAGAGACCTAGGGAAGCTGGAGAAGCTTGTTAGCTGACATTGGTAGCCCGGCAAAGGAAGCCAAGAGAGCTCCAAATGGGAGAGACCCAGAGGAGAAGGCACTCATGCCAGGGAGCTGATGGAAAAGCCAGGCACTACAATCAGGCAAAGAAGGATTATCTCTGGTAACACCTGCTCCAGAGGGACACTCATCTCTCACGCAACTTTGCCTTGACTATTTAGGCTGCTCTCCATTCTGTGCTCACACCAGTGGCTCACAGAGGCCTCTGAGGGGACAGTGCAAGACCAGCTTAAGCAGATTTAGATCCACAGCACCCCAGAAATGAGCAGTTCTCTTGTCCACTGTCACGTTGTCCCACCTTTCTCCCTCATACCTGTCCCACTCACTTCCTTCCACCCATGTTCTCTTCCCAGCTCCCCCCTAGAAGTGCATCTGTGTAGGATACATTTCACAGGACTCCTCTTCAGAAAGTTAAGTAATTCTCAGATGAAGAAAGGTGTGGGTGGGAAACAGAATTTATCTTGGGGGAAGGCAGAAATGGGATGTGGACCAAAAAAAAACCCAAAAAGCAGAACCGAGGCAGAGAAAGAGTAGTTCCCGTGAAGTTCTAGGACAGTTAGTTAGCAAAGCTAGGAACTGAACTTAGTTTTTATCTAAGCATTTATCTAAGTTGCAGCATCCAGTTCTAATGTTTAGGTCATCTTTGCATGTGGGAAGACACTGCCTCAAAGCTGATATGGTTCCAGCCCAAATTCCTCAGCATGAAGCAAGGTGATGATGAGCCTCCATTGCAAAAGTTGGCTGGCTTCAAAACACAATCAAGCCTGCTTTGACCTTCCTAAAGTCATTCTGGAAGAGAGCCCTTCAACCTGCTTAGGACACCTCACTGAACCTGAACCACTGTTCACTTGTGCTCACACAAAACAGATGCCATTGCAGGGAAATGAGCAGCGTTGTGCCTCTTCAGACCAAGTTCAACTGAGCGCAGATGCCCGGTACAGAGAGCCCACAGATCTTCTTCATTCTCATGCATTCTGTGGCACCTACACTTGTACTATACAGAGTAAAAGTCACCCGTTATCTGAGCCACCACAGAACCTATGCATTACTGAAGTCCCACACTGGCCTAACATTTTAAATAAACCCTTATTTTTAATACATAAAACATCAGGAAATAAAGTCTTATTCATTTAATAAATAACAACAGTATGGCTTGAATTCAAATATCTGAGAGAAAAGCACTCTTTCATAAATGCTGAGCATTGCCCCAGTCATGCTACAAGGGCTGCAGATGGCATACTGTCAGCATTGTCAGTGATTTTTTTAGATAAACTAGGGCAGGGTAATTTTTGCATTCACAAAGGGAAATGCAGCGAACTTCAAAAAATGAGAATCTTTTGAGCTTTTCTAACTCTAAATAAAAAAGGTGAAGAAGAAAAAGTGGTGTGGGTTGGCTGGGGAAGAGAAATACCAACACTGACTCCCTTTGTGGGTCTCCTTTAATCTGACACTTAATGAAGGCTGGTCCTAAGCCAAACTCACATCCTCCATTTGATCCACTCCTCTTGAAGAGAGGTTTGACTTAGAGAATAGCACAAGTAACTGAGGAAAACACAGACAATTCTATCAACCTCAAACAGTCAAAGAGAAGGACTTGACTGTTTTTCCTTGCAAATCTCAAGATTAACTTAAAAAACACAGGACTTTTGTAGAAAAAAGAGAGCTCTATTTTTTCCTATATTCTGATTTCTCAGTTTGCAGAGTATATAAGCACTTTTTTCAACATTTTTCACTTTCGTATTTTTCAAGTGCTTCAAACAGTATTTTTCAACTACTTCTCAACAACACTGAGCCTAGAAATGTGGTTTTTAAATGAGGGCTGAGATTCTTGTTTAATCATTTGACAATGAGAGCTGGGATTAGTTTTACAGGACATCAAATACTATGAGACTAATGATAAATATATCAGACTTAGCAACACAGCACTGATTTAAAAAAGAAATAGCAAACCAACAGCCATGTTGAAATAAGGCATATTTCCTGTAAAATCAAGAGAGACCTTTCAACCTCTTCCAGTCCAGTGTTCAGGAATTTGTAATATGAGATAAACGTGGCAGAGAGTCATGGCATCACCTAAGCAGAGAGATGCCAACACAGCTGAAGGGAAACCAGTCTGGATGATGCAGAAGACCTGACAGAAGACCAGCTGGCTCTTAGGAAAACTTACTTAGACTTGACCCTTGACTCACAGTCATTGAATCCTTTTCTGGTTTTGAACTTTATTTTAAGCCCCTATTTATTGTACCAGCAACATGTTACTGTAGTGGCTTGCAGCTTTAAGGCTACAGTACTGTTTGCAAACAGAGTATGAACATCACTAGCTGATAGTGGGACTTTGTGCCAGAGTTGTTGGTGTGAACTGTAGGCAGGAGGCGTTTTGCTAATAACACATTATCAAAGACATGGCTTCTGCCTAGATTTACTTTTCAAGATACCGTAGTTAGACAGGGGACTGCTATCTATTCCTCACTATTTCAAGGTACTGGTATGCGTGTATCTAATGCTCTGCATAGTTATCTGGACCTATGTACTGAGATGTTTAGAAAGACAGCAGGGGTGCCCACATGCTGAAAATGAAAGACATGCACAAGTGCCTGTGGGCCAGAGCCACCAGACTTGGCTTTGTCTTTCTGAGCTCCATACCTGAACAGCACCAATTTGAGTCTTATCCAGCTTGTGAACTTTGGCCAAAATCAACAGAGTTCAGTTTTAAGCAAGAGTCAGGTATCCATATACTTAATCTTAGATTAGCTGGTGCATCTCTATGAGGAAGACTGGAAAAACTGGACCTTGAATTAGAGGGAATCAGCCGAAGAGTGTGCCAAGATACACAGGGACAGACGAAGCACTGCATACTCTGTTCATGTTTTCTCAGATATAAAAGCCCTAAATCAGTCAGGCAGTCGACTAGATGGTTTAGCCTGGAGAAAAGGAGGATGAAGGAGACCTTATCGCCCTCTACAACTACCTGAAAGGAGGTTGTAGCGAGGTGAGTGGTGGTCTGTTCTCTCAAATAACAAGCAAAAGGACAAAAGGAAGTGGCCCCAGGTTTCACCAGGAGAGATTTAGATTGGATATTAGGAAGATTTTTTTCACCAAAAGGGTTGTCAAACACTGGAACAGGCTGCCCAGGGAAGTGGTGGAGTCACCATCCCTGGAGGTAGTAAAAAGACGTGTAGATGAGGTGCTTAGGGACATGGTTTAGTGGTGGAATTGGTAGTGCTAGGTTAACAGCTGGACTCAATGGTCTTAAAGGTCTTTTCCAACCAAATCAAATCTCTTATTCTATGATTCTATGATTGTTCTAGGTCCCTTCCAACTGAAACACTCTATTCTCTTCTCTTCTATTTGAAAAAAAATCTAAATTATTTAATCTCATGAATGCCAGGAAACACTCTGCCTTAGGTTATCCTCAAATCATTTAAGAATAAAAAGTACTTTTGCTGAGCTTAGCAATAAAGCCATGTCAATAAGATAAACCCTAGTATGTAACAAAAAAAAGGTACAGCTACATTTTTGCAGGATATGAGCTTTAGTTTACATGTAGGATCAAATTCTCCAGGTCTTGAGTGAACCAAACAAGTTACCACACTGCAGAACCTGGTCCTATGAAGAACAGCCCAAACTGTGGAGAACACAGAAGACGACACAGGTGCACAAGAGAGGGCTCTCTCTGATAGAAAACTGAGGTGAACGGCAAGAACTGAAGTGAAAACGGTGAAAGAGAGACACGAAGACACCTGAAGAATATGCCATTATGTAATTTCTTAAAATAAGTGCATGCTCCTCTGTCTTAGGAGATGAGATGACTAGGATAATTTAATACCGGCAAAATTTCAAGAATTTGGAGAAAGCTCCCCAAATAACTTTGCAAAGAAAAATGCCAGCACAGTATAACAAATATCATCCTTGAAAAGCAGATGATTTGCCAAGTGAAGAAGAACCAACTGATAATATTGATGTAATTATTTTAATATGTGTTTGGAGCTATTAACCCTTGGCCAAAGAAAACAGAGATATATGAACAGAAGGAACAAGCTAACAATGAAGTAGAAGGAGGAGGTGTGATCACAGCTGAAAAAAGAGGCAAGAAAAAAACCAAAAGCAAGGAAATTCTCAACAAACTAAAGAAAATAGGCCTTTGGCACAATGTGTAGCCCCAGAACTGAACTTCTAGCTTTCCATGGTTGTGTCGGGCTGCATATAAGGTTTGACTTCAACTAACATAAACACATTGCTCAAGCTACTTTAAAGTCTGAAGTTAGTTAAGACTCTGGTTTGGGTTCAGATCCACATTAAAGTGAACAAGCTTTGACTTGGAAATGGATATATTCATCTGCAAAAACACTACCATAATTACACAAGTCATCCAAAATTAAGTGCTTTTGTCTTCCACTGAAAGCTAACAGATGCCACAGCTACGTCCAGGGGTGAATGTGATTCCCATTCACTGGCTTCCATCCAGGCAAGCTTACAGTTGTTTTCCTCCTCAACAACACTTCTGTTTTCATCTGGGAGGCAGGAAACATGGCCTTGTAAAGCACCTAAGATGGCCTTTTGTGGGTCTCAAATTGAAAGCCACAAGCCAGGGCACTATAATCTGGAAGGCAAGCAACTAGCTTCTTCTCTGTCATTTCTGTGTTCAAGCTTCTCTTCCTCTATTCACGTGATTTTGCACTGAAGCTGTCTGTTCCCATGCTCTCATACTCTCTCTCCTGTGTTCACATTATCCTTACAGCTACTGAAAGATTTTGAGCCAGCAATTTTCTCTGCCTGCCTGGCCTGTCAAGTCACACACAAACTAACTGCATGCAGCACCATAAAAACAAAAAAAGACAGCAGTTTAAAACAGCATATCATAGTGTCATTTCAGATACACATCCCCACTGTCCAAAGTCCTGGTCCAAAGCTCACTGATAATGGTAAAAGACTCCTCATCAATTTTTATACAGTCTGCACTATTCTTTGTGTGAAGAAATTGAGCTATCTCAGATTGAAAAAGCTTACATATCTTTCTCAGTCCTAAGTTGAAGACTCTGCTACAATAAATAAATAAATCCTAATAATGATCTTACACAGAGAGTTCCTTTCTTCCTTTATTTATTTTCATTTCACTTATTCAGAGCGAGTTTGGCACTGGTGGAAAATTTGAGGCGGCCCTGGTGAAACTCGTACCCACATAACAGAGCACTTTTGTGTCGCATATTTCTGACCTCCCCTGGATGGACCTCTTTGGAGTCCAGGAGAATAGCTGAGCATCTGTGGCTTACCAACAGCTGTACTGCTGAGGCAAGCAACAAAAGGTATGAGCAGTGCTAGGTGCCTTCACGTCTCTGCTAGAAGCCGAGTTGTGACCATAAAGTTAATTCAAGATCAGCAATCAAATAGTTTTTAAACTGTAATAAGCTTGCACTCATTACAGCTCACAGGTTGGACTGTAGCATCAGCTTAGCAGCACAAACCGCAGTTTGCTCTTTAGCTGGTTCAACATTACCCGCTTTCCAGATGTCTCTGACATCGGCCTTGGCTGCAGGTGGGAACTATGACACACATCACAGACTCTGCATTTAACACTGCAGCACAGCAAACATTGAATTCACTGGCCAATAACCTAAGCTATCACAGAATCACAGAATGCTAGGAGTTGGAGGGTTGTTCCAATCTATCTAGATCCCTCTGGAAGGCCTCTTGTCCCTCAAGAGAGTCAACAGCACCTCCTAGTTTGATATCAAATTACTTAAACAGTATATGTGTGCACTTGTTCTCCACTTGTTGTGTCTGTTTCTCTCATTACTTGAGTTAGATTTAAACAACCCTGGTTCTGCAAAGTCAGATACATTCACTTGTACCACAACAGTTAGATTCTATATGCATATTCAATAAAGCTAATAACACATTTCCATAATGTGCTGTAAGAATACCTGTAAATATAATGAGCTGTTGTTACATCTCTGTGAGCTGAAAGTTTTTGGCAGCAATGAATTAACTCTTCTGATCACGCAAAGAGGAAGAAAGAGTGACTAATATGTATTATTCTGCTGCCTGCTCTATAAAAATTGACTCAGCCTTCAGTCTGTTGCTTGGAGGGCCATGCCAAAGAAGCAAAGAGGGTAATGATGCAGTGTGGGATGAGCAGAACTAAAGAAAATCAAGATATAAATGCTTTCAGAGCCAAATACCCTAAGTGAGAAGGATGAGCCCCAATTCCCATGCTGGTTCTCAATTTTCCTTTGTCTCCCTTTGCCACCTTAGCCATAACAGAGAGGAGGCTTCAGTGTGGTGCTGACACACTGAAGCATATTGAAATGAACTTGCTAGAGCAGTCTAATTCCAGTAGGCCAGAGCTTGACATTAAGAATTTTATCATGTTTTTCCTGTTGCATTAGTTAAAAACTATAAAAAATGGCTAGTACTTCAGAGATAGCTGTCATGAGAAAACAGACTATTTTCTACTATTGGGGTCTTCCTTTCTGCCAAGTCCTAGATCCTCCTGATAACAAGCTTAATGCTGTTTGAAAGCCTAATGTTGTTCAAAACTATTCTAGAGGAGGAAGATAAATTAGACCACCATGGCCCATTCTGTCATGATTAGGTATATTTCTGTATCCCAGCTGGTCTGCTTACCATTTGATTGGGTTGTTGCTAGGTGGTTTTCCATGCAGTGTACAGGGCAGACAAACCCTCAGTGATCTTCACTCCTCATCTGTAATAAGACAAGGTACTTTCCTTATTTCTGCATGGACAATGAAAAAAAACTCTGTTAGAAATTTAGATTGATAGGGAATGGAAAGGATAAGAATGATTACATCTGCCTCATTATAAGCATCAGCTTGGTACAATGGACATGGTCTCCCATACCCCATGCCAAGCCCAGCCATAGATTTGAATGCTAGAGTCAGGCTCATGCCCAAAGCTCTGACAGGGAGAAGGACAAAAGAAACATATACTCTAAAACCATGTGCAGTCAACCTCACAGTAGGAAGAGAGCTAATGTTTTCTTTAAATGTTATACTGACGAAGTGTGAAAACTCCAATTAAAAACAAATTAAGAAGGAACATTCATCATGAGACTTTGCTAGTGAAGGAGCTAATTGCCTGAAATCTTAAAAACTGAAGACTACTTGTATGGGCACAGGATAATAAACCTGAAGATAATTTCAGCAAAAATAATTACACCTGCCTATCTTTTAGTGGGCTTTCAGGTTGAAAGTGCAATGCAGAAACACTTGTGTCATTCTCCAGGCTTCTCCTAGGCAAAGGCCTTTAACTGATTCCTGCGAAGTCCTTCAAGTGAGGGAACAAAAAAATTATTTATACACTCCAACAAGCCATTCAAGCTGCAATTTGTGTCTTGAATGCTGTGCAAAACAAACAGCTGTCTAAGTCATGCCAGAGACTGCTTCACAGCAAAAAGAAAGAGGGAAAGAAATGGATGTAAGAAAGAAACCTCCCACAAAATAAGGGAGTCCCGAGGAATAAGCATCTACAGCAGGACTGAGATGTAATTGGTCCCATGAGAAATCCTCTTATAAGTCACTGTGAACAGTCCCACTGTGAATAGTCTCCATGGAAAGAGCACCCAGCAGTTAAAGTGCTAGCCAGGGACTTGAGAGGCTCCTGCTTGGACATCCACTCTCCACGTGAGCAGAGTAGGTCACTTCGGTTACATACCCATGCCGCATTGCAGAACAAGGCTAAAGATCACTCTGTAAGCTTTGAACAGGATGATACTCCTAAAAGCCACACACAGAGATGTTAACACACATTTTCAAAGCAATGCTCTCATTGTGCCCATGCTGCTAATTAACCCAAGCACATACTTCAGCTAACACAGCTTGCCTGATTCCAGGATAGCTCAGTTAACACTAAGACTATGTTTTGTTTCATGTGCAACTTAAGACATATGAAATATGCTCTGTGATTATCTGCATCTCATGTCTCTTTCTGTAAATCAGAGATAGTAATTATCACTTGCATCTTGCACAAGCAGATACAATGGTGACGCTTTAAGATACTATGATGAGGAGAAGGCAGGAAGATACCTCTAAATATGACAGATCAGATAAATCACAGTGTAGTAGTGCTGGCTACACACTGCCATTTTGTGCTTGCCTAGAGTACTGATACCAAGAGCATCATGCCCAGCTCCTCAGGGCTCCACTGTCCCACAGGTCCCTCCAGAACTGACAGCAGAGTGGCAGCTTCCCAGCCATCACAGTCCCTGTTCAGGTGACCACTTGTAACCCGTCAAATATGGCTACTTCTTCTTGGAGTGTGTAACAATGCGCATGGCCAGCAACCAACATCCTACCTACTTCACCTTTTGCTGCTAGGCCAGCTACCCCATGCAGATGGTGTCAATGAGCCAATCACGGATTGGACTTGGCTGTCCACACCCTTCAGGAATCACCTGCTGAAGAGATAAACTGCACCAGTGGTCTAGGCAGGTGTCATCTTTTTCAGCCATGCTAGTTACCTATCTTCTGTGCTAGGGTCTTTCAAGACAGAGCTGTGGAGCTACTCTGCTGCCCCTAAGTTACTAGGGTTGCACTTCTCATCTGTGAGATACCAACTGTTAAAGTGCTGTAGGCAACACACATGGCACAGGGAAGGATACCTTGCCCAACCACCACCACACATCTCCACTGCAAGGAGGGAAAAGGTTCTTAAGAGATCAGAGTGAGACTTGGATTAAAATGCTAAGGAGCCACCAGGCATATACCCCATGACCATATCTAACAGTTTTATACTAGAATATAAGACATAAACCTTGAAATTAGGACGAGTGCAAACTGTGATCCACTTGCTGTGTTATTACCAACTCCAGTAATTTCATTTACTTCATTCTACACTTTTCACAGGATGTAAGAATAGATTTCTCTAACTCAAAAACACCATTAAATTATGTTCTCCTTTATTCTTCAATTCTGTCTTACCTCGGACCTCTCATTCCAGGAAGTAAGAGCAGATGAAGTTGACATATGCATGCTTTAAACAGTCAATGACACACTGGTTTTACTCAGAAGAGGAAAACCAAGTCCCTCCATCAGGGATATATGCTATGGTACGTAGTTACTTAATTACAGTCTCCTACTAGTGCTGATTTGGTGGATGAAAAACTGTTTCTTACACACCCATGTACAGTCCCTCAAATTATGTGGCTTTTCCAATAAAGAAAGGTCTCCCAGGTGGGGAAGGCTATCAGGAAGTAGTAAACTTCACCTGCATATGTTTGTGTGTGGCTTTGCCCCATTCAAGACAAGGAGACTTCCATGGTTATGATACTGAGTGAGGTTAACCACCTCTTAGCCTCCTCCAAGACCTACGACTGTTTAGCCTATTGCCTCTACTCATCTCAAAACAAAATAACTTCTTGTGCAAGCCCACAACAGCATATATACTGTTACCACTCAATTAGCTCCCAAAGAAAGAGCAACTTGATCAACTCACATTTTCAACTGTAAAAATCAATTTGCTTTAACAAATACTAAGTTTTCCATGCAGAGGAGAGGGGCTTCAGCAAAACAAGCAATTGCAGGCCAGAAGACAAGGCAGCCCAATAGTTTCAGCAAGCGGAAAACGTGAAGCTAAATTCTTACTCTAAATCAGGCACAGGAGGGACCATAAACCAATTCACCTGCACCCTAGGTAAGCTTAACCGCCTCTGTTTTTTGCACAGCCTGAACCAGACTGCTAGTCCTGGGAATGCCTTCAAAATTGGGTCCTGCAAGTGAAAGATGCCCGAGAACCCTGTTGGGTTTTAGGGTTGCAACCAACTGAAACTAAGCAGCTGCCTAGCAGCATAAATTAGCCATGATTTTCCTGGAAGATTCATACACATAAAGAAATCAGATACGTATGACTGAAACAGCCGCTGGGTGAGGCTTGAGAAGGAACTGCCAAGGCACCTAACTGGGCACTTACGTGTCTTTGTGGAACCGGCTCTTTAAAACCATAGTGCAGCTCCTGTGGTAGCCCACATGAGAGAGACCAGACTCCGGGCTTCAAGCTTTTGGTACTGCTTATTTGAAGAATCTCACTCTGGAAAGTCCCAAGCCAGACAGTGAAGGTCAAGGCTAGATGTAACTTGAAGATGTTGATATAAAGCTGCTTGATACAGTAGCCAAGAAAATGTGAACCCTTTTTTAGCTCTGTGTTCTCGAAACTTGCCTCCATAGATAGCTAGTGACATAGTCACCATTCTACTTAGCACAGCTTTTCACAGAGCTCAAAGAAACTTCCAGCGTGGAGTAGTGTGAACTACGATCCACCTGCTGGAACTGGTATTGGCTAGTGGATTAGGGTAAATGCTCCCAAACCAAGTCAAAATGCTCCACAGCTAATGACTGACAACAAATCATGTTCTTCTATGGAGGAGGTTGCTATGTTCTTCTAATGGAAGGTTTTTCCACTTTTATACCACAGAGTGGTTAAAAGAGGTAACTCGATAATGATAATCATAAAGGCATGAGAACATGGTAAAGGCACTGCATTTTTATAAGGCCAAACTATAAAGATATTTATAACAGTCAATACCCTTATAACCTCCAAAACATAACCCACAACCAACCATGAAATGAATATGCTTAGGTGACTGCTGGGCTTAATCCAGTGCAAGTTGGAATCAATGGAGGGACGTCAGGGACACTGGCCTGTGTCCAGAAGCCAGCACATGAAAAGTACAGGACAGAGAGTGGTGATTCAGCCAGCCTTCCTTCATATAGTGAGCAAAGCACATCAGATACTGGCAGACCTTGCACAGGAATTCCCAATGGAAAATCCTTGGTAAGGCAAAAATAGCCTTATTTTTGAGCTATTATGGGCATATTTTTCAACAGCAAAGCTAAGGTGCCAAAGCCATAACTAAGGCTTTCCACAGGGCTTAGTGGGTTTACCATGAGTCAGGTTTAGTATAGCATCATTCCCTCTTTGCAAATCCTGTTAAATTGTTTTCACTCTCTCACCACTGTGTTTCCAGTAAAGACAGGTTAGCACAGAGTAAAGGAAGCAAAAAAGAAAATGTCAGTTGCTTAGCAGTAAAACATACGGACAGTTTCTGCAAACAGCTTGGATGTTTTGAATGCTTGACCGCTGAAGGTATTTCAAACAGGACTGGACAGAACCTTCACAGTTCTCTCTGTTCGTCACTGATTCTCAGTGGAGAATCTACCTCTGGATCTCCTAAGGAGGTTGAAAAGACTTCTTCTGTCTCTCTTCATCTGCCTTGGCCCTGTGTGGCCTCCAGGAGCACTGCCTGCTTGTGACTAGTTGGGAGAAACTCCTCCTACACATCTATTTGCTTCCGATACCCAAGCAACAAGAAGATCCGCTAAAGGATACTGATTTAATGGGCACATTAATGCTACAACAACAGAGGGAAAAGCCCAGCAATGTGGCAGACTTGTGCAGATACAAGACATTTTGGTTGCAAACTAGGAAATGTGGCAAATAAATATTAGCTGTAAGAGTTATATGTCTTCTGAGATCAGCTTATCCTAAACTATTAATTGTCTATTCTTTCCCTTAAACCTGACTAATAATGCTAATAAAATATTTACTACTTACCATGAAATACGTACAACATTGTCTTTAACTGTGTGCTTGCCAGAGAAAGCATATATAAAAAAGTCAAGCCACTTACAAAACTCAGCTAAAAAATATGCAACTGGCATCAAGCAATGCCTCTTCATATACATACACATTTCCTTCAAGAAAGTACAACTAGTTGTTAAATATTCTTATTGATGATAACTACATACAGTACAGTCCTGGTGAACTTGGAGAAATGTCTTTCTTTTTTAAAGATCAGGTTGATTTTTCCAGGTATTAACAGTGTGATGCACTTAAATGGAGGAACCTGCAAAAGATGTAAAACAAATGCCAGGACCTGTGGTGCGTAGCAGCTGAGTAAATGTATTGTCTTGAACAAAAAAGAGGTGCTCATTATAAGTGTTCTCTTTTGATGATGGGAAGTAGATGCACAAGCTCCTCTTTAGCACAGATTCACTGCGGGAGAAAAGCTGTTGATTATCAGCTGCTATGCACACTCACCAGGGACTAAATGCAGGGGCACCTTTTCCCTGTCTGCAGCCAGAGCTTAACTGGCTTCCAGGTAAGGAGAAGGCTGTAGTGGAGACAAACGAGGACACCCAGCTCCTCCTTCAGGAAGCACCAAATGCACACAGCCTCTTCTCTAATGCTCACTCACAGACAAGAAAACAAGATGCCTTGACCAGGGACCAAATAATGATTTGCACACAGATCACAGCTACTGACACCAAGACATGTGCTGCAGAGTCAACCACCCACTCCTCTCCTCTCCTCAGAGCACAGGTATCTCCAGCACCCAGCCACGGTGGTGCAGAAGCGAACTAATGACTGAGACAGAGGAGGTGGGGCAAATATTTTAGTCTTCACCTGAAACACACTGGAAAGCGCCCTCACTGAAGTACTTCCTCTTGAAGCTCTGAGCCCTGATGCCCTGGCTTCAGCTCCACTTGTTCTCTGCATCAGAATTAGCCTGACAATGCTGGGGAAAATGGCAAAGGGACTTGTTTACACTGTACACGGGCTCCCTGCTCACCTGTTACACGATTAGATGGTTACATAAATGGTCCAAGATGTCACATTCCTCACCCGGGCACTGGCCCTTGAAATAATCCGGGCAACGTGACTCTGGGTAGCTGGAGGGTCTATTTGTGAGAGGATTTGCTGAGCGGGGCTGCAGCATAGAGTGTTCTTTCCATTTTTATGAGGGCGTTCATCAGTGGATCATCATTGGCAGACAGAGAAATTCAGACAGCACCATTCAGACAGTGTTGATGCAGAGAGTTTCCATGATCCATTCCAAAACTGGCTGCACATTAAAGGCATCTCAGTAACATTTCCCCCACCTTCCTTTTTCCCGAGGACCAGTATAAAGGGCAATCAATCACAAGTAACCAGCTTGATTCTTTGTTTAAAAACAAATAAATGATGACCTTGCATAAGATTTTTTTCTCCCACCCTTCCCTCCACGCTGATTATCTAATCCAGAGCCCACAGAAACCTGTGAAAACTCTAACACAGACTTCAAAGGGCTCTATAATCGGCCCTTTTTCATCTATCCCTTTTAAGCATGCCCAGCATTTTATGCAGCACATTGTATTCAATAAATGTCATGCCAGTTGCCTACAGACCTCAGAGTATTTTCCAGTCATTAACAGCTCATGATAACAGAAGCAAATATTATTCAATGGCTGATTCTATGGCTCCCGAAAATGAGTCTAAGTGAGGGGAAAGGATTTATCCAGGATCATACTGAGTTAGTGCCAGGAAACCTGCTCATTCTACCCCAAGGCACATTTCCTCTATTCACATACTGGACTTATTTTGAAAAGATTGTGAAGGCAACACGCAGTGAACACCACTCCTGTTTCTCATTGCATATTTCTAAGAGTGGTTCACACACGTTGCCCTCTAACACAGTATCAGAGCAGGTTGCCCAATTTTCAGAAAGAGCAAAGCACCCAGGCAAGGCTGATGGTAACACCTATTGAATCCCCAAGAGGCACTTGCCAACCAGCTATAGGCCTCTCAAGCATAATTGTCCATTAATTCACAGAAAAAAAGGAGACGTATAAAAGTAGTTATGAACAAAGTATAGAGCTGCACTGGTGTTGTATTCACACAAGCAGGAACAGTGTGTATTTAGAGATTAAGCACTACACAAACCAATGCCCTTTTGTCCTGCGCAGCATGGGCTGGCAGATCTTCCAGAGGAGAACTCATTCATTTGGTTTTGGCCACCAAAGAAGGAAGTTTTTCTTCCTATTTTTTAATTCCTTTTTAAGTGTTTGTTAGTTTATTTTTGTCATTTTCAACAAACATCAAGAAATTATGACAAAGGCAGACTGAAATGAAAGCTAATGTCACCTGTTACAAATCTTTATTGGGATAAAAATAATATTTCAACAAAAGCCTGATATCTCCCAGTCAATTATACAGCTCTGGCCTGCAATTACAATTTATTCCCTGTCTCTACTGAATATGAGTTTATACAAAACCAAATCTCATTACTTATCAATTTGCAATGTGCTCCAGTTTCTCATGAGATACTGGACGTAACCACTCTAGTATATTATTTCCCAGAAAAGGAGTAGCAAAAAGAGGAGGGCAGGTACTGGATTCTGTGGGAGATCTCTTAGAGAAGCCGTATGATATGATACCTTGCAGCTGTTCCAAGGGATGGTCTCTCCAGCACTTTCAAAGACAAATGATACACCAAACAGTCAAACTGCTTCTAACTCTGTTCTAGTTTACAGGAAGTCTGGGATTTAGGGGAAGGCAACACAGGGGCAATTTTAAAGTTGGCTAAAACTCCTGAATTTAAATTTAAGTTACAAGCCCATTTAGCACCCAATGCAAAGTGCTCTCATTCTGTAGAGCCTAATAGACCTATGTGTCTAAATGGTACCAGAGCCTCTATCTTTTTGCATTTGTTCCCATGTGAATGCTACAAGCTCTCCAGCATAGGAACTACCTTCACATATTCTTGTCTTCCATTTATTTATGTGTCCCTAGCCCAATTCACGACTACTTACTCTCAGATGTGCAAGGGGAGATCACAATCCTTTTAGAAACAATCAGCATACAGTTTTCCTTAGCACATTTTGGTGGCATCATATTCAATTGCAAGGATGATTTATTTCCAAAATGTAACATTTAACATTGATGATACCTGTTTCTTGAAAGGCTGCAAGCATAACAGTGTGTAGAAAATAATATATAAACACAGTATAAACTCCTACAAACTCAGCTGCTTCGCCTCACTACACATTTCCATTCCCTGAGGCTTTCAGAAGGAATAAACCAGCGCTCCTCCTTAATTTTCACAGGTCTAAATAAAATAAGCAAGCAAGATGACATTAATTTAAAAGAAATCCACCATACAGGTGCAAACAGTTAACATTTCCCTGGTTTCATTAGCATTGAATGATAAAAACTTGCTCACAACTGAATCTGACCTGACAGATCAGCAGATGGGTTGACAATGACATTAAAGCTGTGAGGCTTAGTTATCAACAGCCAGAGCAGATCATGCAGCTCGCAACAGAATCATTTTCTTCTTATCATCTACCCTCTTAATCTAATCGCCTACAGAGCAGTTTACCTACTTATTTTGGATCAAAGTGGCTTTACTAAACAAAGCTGACACCTTACAAGGTAGAAATTACAGAGAACTTTCTTAAATGAAGCAATACCTGGAATACATGAACTGCAGATTTAGGTTTTAAAGACAGGGGAGCATTACCAGGGCCAATGCCAAGGCAGCCTTTTCAAGAATATGTGTTGGCACGCAAACACACACACTCGACATGCTGCCACCAGAAACATTTTCCTTCAAAATTAAAATGAAAGAGAACAGGAAAAGCAAGATCCTTAGACTACAGAAATGATGAGACACTTTTGATTTGTTATCTACTTTTTGGAACCTTGCAGGATTTTTACTTCAGTTGCAAAAAGGAGCCAAAAAAGAGATATGTGTACAGATTTTTCATCAGCAGAGATCTCCCAGATAGTCGAAGGTCAGTCACCTGGCAGTAGGCATCACTGAGATACTTTCTTCCTCCATTCTTGGGTGGCCAAGAAAGCTATTGGGTTGGCGAAGAAGTAACTGCGGTTTTTTTAGATGGACTGTCATGTCGTGAAATGTAACAAACTTCATTTTAAACTGCAAATTCATTATGTAACTTGACAGCTGAATGCTCAAGCTTGTTTTAGAAAAAGAAAATGCATGATTTCGTTAACAATTATTTATTTGACATAGATTTCAAAGTGGAAAGTCAAAAGGAACATTTTTGACATATTTTGCTGAATTACTTCCAAAAAGGAAAAAACGCTGTGCAAGTTCATAAAAAGTTGTGTGATGTGTATGGTGAAGATGCCTTAAAACTACAGCAGTGTCAGAACTGGTTTGCTAAATTTTTGATCCAGAGATTTTGATGTTAAAGATGCACCACGTTCAAGAAGGCCAATTGAGAAGTTGAGAACAAAATAAAAGCATCGATCAAATCCAATTGTTTTCACATTGTAACAATATCTAATCCTTTCAACATAAAGTAATCTAAATTTCTACCAAGCCATAATTCTCACTTGGGCTTTTCTCTCATTATTATAGTATTAAAAAAGGAAGAAGAAATAAATTATAAAAGTGTGTAGGTATGTGTGGAAACACAAGGGAACCATCACCCAGTTTGTTCCCTATTCATAAGAAAACTTTGTGTACAATGATAGGTCAGACTAAGAACTGATCTCATGAAACTGGAAACTGCCAGCTGTGAGCAAAGTTACCCTTGTGTAAAAATTTTGGTTGTAGCTGTGCACTCATTTTTCCTTTGTATCTTCTAGTTTGCAGTAATACTGTCAACCCACTTGATCATTTCATAATGACAAAAAGGTGGCTATAATAGAGATGAAGAAACAAAAAATAATAGCACGAAAAATAAATAAAACAGAAATTAGTAACAGCTACTTTTAGTGTACAAACTAAAACTAAACTGATGGAAAGCACTTGCAAAGAAGAGGAGAGTACACTGGGGAAACATATCTTTGGCAATGAGTGATTCACGGGCATGGTAACATGACTGATAACATTTCAGGTCCACATGACCAATCTAAACCTGGTCCAACTGATGATTTACATCTAATTCCTTTCCGAGGGCAGAAGTCAGTATTGTAAGGATGCTGCCCGGGAAGCTCAGAAGACCAAGTCTTTATTTGCCCAAGCAAAACTTTTCCTGCTCATTTGTGCTCATCATCTAGCTTAAGAGGAAGCATAACCAAACTACTGAACACTGCACAGCCACCCCTGCCTGTTTATTTATATACTGAAACTGTAGTAAACCCCTCTGTTAGACAATAAGAATACAACCACTGAGCATATATACACAACATTTCTAATCAACTCAGAAGCCATTATTTCTGTCCCTGAAAAGAGATTCACTAAATACGGTACTTTCTCATTCAACTTTTACTGCCTTTCATTAACTCCAGATGAAACATGAAGTCTCTAAAACCAAAGATAATGATGTTACCTTCATTCCCCAAATGCTGGCTTTGCAAACTCAAGTACACATTTACCAGCAAATTAAGTCTTTCTACCAGCACCAATCAGTGCAGCCTGCAGTCCTGCATTATGTGACATAGACAGAGCTCTGCAGCACTCTCTCTAGATCAAGGTCATGCTATGGCTGTCCATAAACCTTGGAATCTAATGGGCTCATTCACCACAGGGTCAAAACCCAGTTCATATCCTGCTGACTGCATGGGATGCACATTATGTCCAGTTCTCACTCTCATGAAGAATTCCATTTGGAGAGTTAGAAGGAAGCACAATCTGTAGATTTTTATACTGTCTGTCAAAACTACAATGCACACAAGACGTAGAATGCATCCCACAAGCCAGTCTGCAAACTACAACAGCACCACATTCACTTGCCATAGAACAACAGCTCCTTCACACCCCTTCTCCACGCAGCCAAAACCAGCTGAAGAAGCCTGTTGGAGAACCAGCCTTAGCAAATGTGGGCCAGTAAAGGTTGTGACAGGCCTGAGGAAGGCAGGTATCTTCACCTGAAAATGACCTGCCCCAACAATCCCATCTAGGACCTTTTAACAGTGTCCTGATTTATCCTGTCTTAGGTAATATGCAAAGTGTAGGCAGCCAGTTCTGTTTCATAATTGTACCTTCCTGCACAACGAATCTGAAATGAAAAGCAACTATGTCTCTTACTTCATACTTTAGTACCCATCCTGCATCCAGTGTAAGAGTGCCAAGGGAAAAAATGCAGAAGTGAAACATATACTTTGCATACCATGCTTGATCAGCTGTGAAAGCCTCAGCCCACAGAAGAATTGGTAAAAACATCTTTTGTAAGTATCAATTTGGGAGGATCGTATTGGAATTTTAGAGCAGAGCACACACAAAAGCAGTTGATAACATACACTGGTAACGTGCTGCAAGACGCAGGTCAACAACAGCCACTACTCTGGACTGCTGTTTCTAGGATATTCCTCTTAAGGTACTGTGAGGCCACACAAACAGCAGCCAGGAAAGGCATAAAAGCATATGCGCCACAATGTAAAAGTAAAGACCTTTCCAAGTGTAGATCTGCAGCAAGGGTGGAAGAAAGCCCCAAATGTTCCTACAGCCTGCTGACTTAACACCATGATCCTCCAATCAGATCAATCCGATACTGAAAAACTAATCTTATAACTTCTTACTGTAGCTGATTTGCATCAGAAATGTGGAGTAAAAAAAATGAAGTCTGCTAATAATGACAAGGAAATCAACACAATGTCATTCAGCAACCTTTCCTTCTCAGACCTTTCATATACTTCCTCATGACCATTTTATGTGATGCTGATCAAAAGATACCTTTAGAAAGCTTTAATGGATTAAGCACAGGAGCAACTGTTTGTGTATCATAGGTTTCCAAGCTTCCCAACAAGTTCATGCTCTTTGGGTGGCTGTTGCCCTTCACCTATTTGTAGGTGCATTCACCTAGAAATGCAGTGGACTGTGCCAGTTGTGTGCTCCACTAGAGCGGAAGTTGGTCAGAGCAGCAAGCACTATCCCTGTGGCAAAAGAGGGAAACCTACAGCATCTGTACAGAGACCTCAGCACCTACCAGTCTCTGCCTTCCCTCAAATTTCTGTGTCCCCTTGCTTTTTCTGTGTTTCTCCTCCAAGAGCTGAAGCAGCAATAACACACGCAGGTACTGCTGTGCTCTATCTGGAAGGCAGCTGGTTTATCTTGCATCTTTTTGCCAGCTAGCCAGAGAGCATTTGCATTTTCAAGCCATCACCCACAGTGACTTCACAGAAAGAACAAGTATTATCCAGCACTATTCAATAGCATTAATTATAATACAAATCTTGTTCTCAGGCTCATTTGCCTCCTCCCTGGCTCGTACTGGCACCAGACTCACATTTCACCACAAATTCCCACCCTTCTTTACCACTGACAGCCAAGTAGTAATTTGATGGACACTGGAGATACCACCAGAAGGACAGTCTTTCAAGCCTGCTGGCATGTCAAGAGCTGTTTATTTTATTAGTGCTTCTGGCAACTTAGAAAGGA
>NW_010190748.1:0-22526 GCF_000695765.1 Mesitornis unicolor | reverse complement strand
AGGAATGCAGCTCCCAGAGTGGCTGCTAACCTGGCTGCCTTGCTGTGCTCCTGGAACCAGCCCTGTGGCTGGAGGACAATGAAGTGGCACCCAGCACAGCTCCAGCACAAGAAGTGGCGGCAGCCAGGCTCATGAACCAGAGTTACCTGAAGAACCTACTGCCCTGTGTCCCACCAGGAAAGCAAGTGGCCTGCTTCGCTTCCTGCAAATTTTCCTTTGTTTGTCTTTGAAATTCTCGAGTCTGAACACTGACTGATGATCAGATGGGAGAGCTAATTCCATTGGGTAGTACATAGTTCACACTAACACCCAAACGCATCCAACATGAAAAACAGAATCCTACTGATGAGCTTGGTATTGTAGTGTGGCAGCAGGTTGTTTGCTGTTTTTTGAGTTTCAGCTGTACATAGCTATTAGTGATCAAATGCTGCAGACCACTTAGCAGCTACCACAGCTCTTCATATACTTATTCTGTCCTTTCATTTCTTTTTTCCCTGTTAAGCTTTTATTGCCTAGCTAATACCATAATACAAGTAATCCATTCTGGAGACTGTGGAGGCTGCATAGCTCAATTTGAGATGGTTTTGCACTGGGGGACCGTATAAAGTATGGGAAAACATACAAGCCTAACCTGCAAACCTAACAGACATCTTCACAATCACACTCCTTCTAGCCAGTAAGATTTATATTTTTGCATTCATGATTAGACATCTCACCAATGCCAGAGAAGGACAGCAATAACCATTTCAGCTTATCTTAAAACAAACCAGAACTTAAATATACATGTCTAAGTATGATCCTGACTGGCAATATGAGAAACTTTGGCGGGAGGTAGGAGAATGAGAAAACCTCAAATCATCAATTCAGCACAAAATATATGAAATGCAAGAGCAGCCTTAAACAAGTATGATGGTAAGTTACTTTGTTTTAAATTTGCTGGAAAAAATGGAACCACAGCTAGGAAACTCAGACAGATGGATTTTCGTCTCTGATAATCCAAACTAACCTGCAGATTATTAAATGAAAAGAGTATTTTTCCAGCTCCCTAAGCCATTCATTTTTCTATTTATTAAACTCACAATAATATCTGTAATTGTTGCACCAATGGTAGTTCTTACCTCTTTAATCCTGTGCTATAGACTGTCAGCAGAAATTTTTACCAGATTTCTGCCTTACCTTTGGTAACAGAATGCATTTCATCTTGTGCTTATGTACAGAAAACATCCTGAAATTCTGATGGTTGCCTACAAAAAGTAATAGTTCTTCCTTTAGTGTCAGTGCGACCCATATTCTTTCCAATTCCTTTCACCATATTGCTTGTCTAAGGTGAGGTTAAGACCTACCACTTTGACGTAGCAATAGATGTAAGCTTTGCATTTAAGCCCTGTGCTGAATCGAGGTCTAAAAATGTAGTTCTCCACCTGTGGTCAAGCAGGCCTAAAGAAAGGAAGAGAAACCAGGGAGGAAGAAGGTAAAGAGAAAGAACAAGAAGTATAAAGGAGGAGAAGGAAGGAGATAGAAAAAAAACAAACGAAGTAGCAATAAGTAAAGAAAAACAACTGCTTGATTAATAATTTTGTCGTATTTTATATGGATTTCAATTTGTGTGTTCTGCAACATGCACTTGCTTTGTTTGATTCCTCATCTCTGTTAAAGGTAAGGTTTCATTTCCATGCCTAGTCTAACACAATATTTATAATAAGAAGCATGATTGAGGAATCACTGGGAAATCAAATCTCTCCAGAAAAGAAGGATAATTCTTTAGAAAGGAAATCACAGTAGTTCCCACGAGAGAAGTCACTCCAAATTCAGATCAATTAACACTTCACATATCACCATTTACCCTGTATTGTTTATGCCTTTTATATGAGAACTGGAAAGTAGGGAGAAAATAATATTTATAAATTCCTTTTAAAAAAACACACAATCAATTTTAAAATAATCCTGTAACAAGCATGCTGTATGATGGCTGTAAATATGCTGAAAATGTTTAAACAATACTCATGAGTACAGGTACTCATTAGTTAGGAATTAAACATAAGCTGTGACATATCCAACATTCCAGCATTAGCTTTTTAAAAAATTTTAAGCATTCAAAATACAAGTAAGTAAATGAAAGTTACTTCACTCATCGCCCTTAAGTAGGATGTGTAGACACTTTTGAGAGTGCCATAAGACTCCTCTCTGCATCCTTAGGGATCTAATTGGGTTTTAAAATGTGACGTCCTTCATTTAAAAGAGGCAGGTTCTGTAATCAGGCTGCTGGAAATGTGAAGTTGCAAATGTATCAGTCTCTTTGTTCCCCTTCTATCTTGACACAGGCTTATGACGTTTTGCTCTCAATAAATCACTTTCTTTTTTTAAAGCATAGGCTCTCTCTGTAACATATCATAGTGTCAGTGGCTGATTGCTAGGTGAAGATTAACTGTTGAGCTCATCTAGATTGCTAAAGTAAACTAGATACATACCTTGGTGCCAATCTGTAACAGCTCATCAAAACAAAATTGCACAAGCATATTCTTTTTTTACAGTCTTTCTCTGGTAAAACTTTGTTCTCCATCCTCCAAATTTACCTCCCATTACCTTCTCTCTTTGACTCAGATGATATCCCCTCTCCTTTCTTCAGAAAACACTTGTTTCTCTTAACCTCTACCCAATTCTGCCACATTGTCATTTATCAAGCTCAGCCCATGCACACTTTTTGGGTATGAGCCTGGTTCTCTTTTTTTGACTTACTAAAGTGTAGAATGCCCATTCCAAAATCTTGGGTCTCCACAGAGTTGCTCCATGGGCTCTACCTGGATCTGGGTGGGGTCTCAGCATCAGCAACCACTTCACTGAAGAAGCAAGGATTTTACATGCCATAAAATACTCTGACTGCAACCAAAAATAGGTCTGCAGTGTCTTTCTGGTCCTTGGACACATTCCCAGCCAGACAGCCTGACCCCATAGGATGATAATCTAATCCCACTCAGTCTCCACTTCCTTACACTTCTATCATTATCACAGATCTTGTTACTGCTTTGAAAAGCACAGTTCCCCAAGAAGCACAGTTTTCCAAGTGACTAATTCTCCAAGGCAACTTTTGAAGGAAGCCATCTGAACTGCGCAGAGGCCTCTATCTCTCCAGAAAGCCAGGAGCCTGAGAAAAACTAAGTATCATTTAAATCACTGAAAAAAGTTTGGGCATCTCTGGTATCACAACAGCTGCAAGCTCCAGAACACAGAAAAAGTTGTGTTTAGATGGCTGTACTGTCATTATGCAAGAAGGGTGTTAGATTGTTCTTCTTCTGAGGGCCTTGGCTGTCAAGCTGACTTACACATTCAGAAAAGGAAATGAAAACACATCTTTCTCATGTTGTGTAAAAGACAGTCTTACCAATCAGTCTGCAAGTAGAATAAAAGCAGTATAACCGCACAGATGTGCAAAGACCATTATTTCATTACTTTGGGTCAATCAGAAGGGAACATTCACTTACACATCCATGTCACTACCTGATAAACACACAAGATACAGTTTCCCACTCATTAGCCGCTACATTTATGTCCCTCTTCAAGCTCCCAGTTTTTAAACTGGGACAATCTTCAACTCAAGATGCTAACAGCAGTTCTGAGGTAGAAGAATGAGCCCCACACACAGCCCAGCAGCAGTCTACACTTTTAGATTGCAATTTTTTGCCTCAAAACGCAACTCCTTGGGATCATGGAGAAAATGTTCCCAATGGAAATTCCTTGCCCCTGGAGTGCAGTGTTGAGGCCTGCAGTCATTGAGGCGTCTCCTCCCACCCTCACCTCAAGGCTTGCAGGGCTGTTCCTCACACTTTTTCCCTTGCTCCTTGCTTCAGGGCAGTGTTTTTTAAGTGCTTTCTTACACGGGCTTTCCCTGAGTCACCCACTCACTGCTGTGGGCCTCAGCTGTGCCCCATGGCAGGGCTGGTCAGAACCAGCTGGAACTGGCTGTGTCTGGCACAAGGCAGCCCCAGCCTCTCATCACAGAGGCTGCCCCTCCAGCCCCTTGCTGCCAAAACCCTGATACTGGCACCAAAAACAGACAGCAACATATTTTTCACGGGAGACTGGTCCATGACTGAGAGCTAAAAAGCATGAGTTGGTGTACTAGAAGGAAAATGAGCAGCTCTCGCAATAAATAGTTGTAACAGATGTGACAGGAGGCATGCCCACACTAATAAGGAAAACATATAAACAACCTATATTGACAACACTTATTATTTACTTACATGGCTGCATCCCTGCTGCTCTTCATCGCCACCAAACGGGTGTATCCATCCGCTCTGCCCTCTCAAGGACAAGGCAAGGCAAATATTCCCTGTTTCAGTAAATTAAGAGATTATTTGATCCTGGTCTTACAGGACATCCAGGGCAAAATCACTACACTTCTGATTACCATCATGTTCCCTGAGTGTTGAGATCAGTCTTCAATGGGAAGCATTTGCTCACAAATCACCACCTAAACCTTCAAGTTTGAAAAAACCCTAACAAACTACCATTAGCAAATGAGAAAGTCTTAAATTTCTTATATTCTTAAATTTTTTATTTTCTTAATTTTTTAAAATTTTTAAACGTACTATGACATAGGTTGACAGCTATAGAGCTGTGCTGTCACAGTAACACTATTAAGGAGTTTTTTAGATTTCTACTGACAGAGAAATGCCATATGTTGTACTATGAGACCTATGAAATTACATTGCTTTAGAAACAAAAGATAACGTGGAGCAAACAGCAGATATCAAATATATACTTGAGTATTTTATGTTAGAAACTAAAGAAACTCTGGCAAAACTGTCATCTGCTGCTAACTGATGTACCTCCACAAATGTCAACACACTGAGTAAATTTATACCTGGCTCAGGATCTGATCAACGTGGGTATGCACATATCTGCTTCTATCAGTAGCACATCATCCCATACAGTTTTCCCTGCAGTTGTATTAAAAGTCCAAAATGCAGCTATATTTCATTTTGTTATGTCTCTCTATTTTCATGTCAGTCACTTAGCGACTCTTTATGTGAGAAGAAAAATAAAGTATCCTCCTGTAAGAAAAGCAGCAGTGTCATGGAGATTACAGCCTTCTCTTTTTCCACACCTCAAATATGTTTCCATCACACCACAATGAGCTTTTAGCCTAGCCCCACACTCAGGAAACAGCTTTGTCTCCCCACTGCCCTGATATTTTCCTTGGTTATGACAGTGAAAAAAACCTCAGGGCATCAGCTATACTAATACAGAAGCTTTTCACCAGGAATTTAGCGAAGCCATCCCAATTCCGAGCACAGCAGACATTAGGAAGCTATTAGAAGTAAGAACTTCGAGGATAAAATAGATAAAAATCCTTAGGCAACATGTGAGAAGTGTCCTCCATTATGTGTCTCTGGTGCAGCTCTCCCCCAGCCACCTCCACTCTCAGCAGGTAACTCAACAGAACAGCATTCTGCCACTGCTCTCATCTACTGCAACTTGGACCAGCATTTGCTGGAAATTTCATACTAGAACTGTTATTAAGGCCTCTTACTAATGTAAATTATACACAAAATAGCCAGAGCAATTTCAGAAGGGTGTTTATGTGCATTTGAACAGCTGTTCTAAAGCAACAGCTCTTTTATCCGCTCAGTGATTTCTTGTGACTTGAAGTGATCGAGATTTGGGAACAAAATATTCTTGCATGGAAGAACACTGCTACTTGGTAATTAAGCACTCTGTAATTCACAACACCAGAAGAATGCCAGCAAGGCATGATTGTCCTCTGATTAGGATGACAAAAACAGGATTCAGAAAACAACCCAGATTTTGCCTTGTTAGTCTTTTCAAGGGTCTGTTCTCTGTCTATAAAGCAGTGTTGTGGTTTAGAAAGTTGTTCTGTCATCCAATGACTTTTCCCCACCTGGGAAGGGGAATTGGGAAAAAGAAAGGAGATCTATGGGTTGAAATAGAAACAGATTTAATAAAATAATAACAATAAAAACTAAACTTAATAACAGTATTAATATAAAATACATAGAGTTACACTCAGCCAATAGAGTGGTGGCATAGACCTCAGAGGTAGGATAGCACTCAAGACCCTCTTGAGATGATTGAAGAAGGAGGGCTGTTCAGCAAACTCTCCAATTTCTAGTGTGCGTGACATTTATGGTATGGAATAATCTTCATTGGCTGGGGTCATCTTGGGGTCAACTACCCTGTTTCAACTTCCCTCTGCCTCCTGTTTATCTCAAAACTGCTAAAGACCTCCATTATCATGTACCAGTGTTGGCCAAAAACTGTAACAAAGTGTCTTATCACTTTGTTCCCATGAAATTGAGTATTGTCCTTACATAATTGCAGCTTTCCTGAACAGAAAACTTATTCTGTGATTCTATCCCAGCAAAACCAGGACAAACAGGAAGAACAGCACTCCCTTGTGAAACAGAGAAACTGATCTCATTTGTAGTGTCCAAAATCTGCTGCGTATGTTATTTAACATTATAACATAGTGCTAATAAAATTGAGTTTATTGTGGTGGCAATCAATGAACAGTGTCATGGCATTTCCAAGAAGGCCATGGAAAAGACAAGAAAAAGCAAAACCTGTAACAGATTGGAGGTCACTGAGGAAAACATGCTTTTGCACATACAGTTGAATACTCCTGGGCCATTTGTGATAAATAGGCTGTGGATTCTGGAAAAAGCAGTTGGGTAAATGTGACTAGCCAGATGGAGGAAGGAGCATCCTCTCAAATAGCAGAACAGAAAGTGCCACCAAGAATAATTTGGTGGCCCATAGAACTAACAATTCACTCTTACATCAAGTATAGACCCAAAAAGAAAAAGAAAGGTATAAAAATTGATCATCTGGTACTTAGCTTTACAAAGATGGAAGTAGAAAATTGGTGAAATAACGACTCTAAAGAAAAGTATTTAAAACATATTATAAAAAAAAAACAAACCACCAAACAAAATCAACCAACCAAACAAAAAATCCTAACAAAGAAACCTCCGCTGTAAAGTGCTGAAAACTTCAAAGGGTCACTTCAGTGATCTAGAAATGGATGCAAAAAGTAGCCAAAAAACCTTAAACTTAAGTACCTTAAGCAATTTGGAGGAATAAGCATTGGGTTTTGTTTTCTCTGGAGTTCACAACCTTGCTTACAGGAAGGAATAACTGAAAAGTTATTCTAGTGGTTAGAAGCCAATGAGGTGTGAAATGCACCATGTGCAGCTGCCTACTCAGCTCCAGTTTCCACTGATGCACAATACCACCTAGGTAGCCAGCACCTTCAGTTGTGCTCCTAGTGTACTATACAATCCTTATTTCTAAAGGAACTAAAATGCCATTGACATAACACTGTGGCCGGAAAAGTCCTCAGTTATTTTGTTGGATTATGTTTATCTTCAGATACATGGATGAGTAGATGTGGCACTGAGAGACATGGTTTAGTGGTGAACTCAGCAGTGTTAGGTTTACAATTGGGCTTGATGATCTTATGGGTTTTTCCAACCTAAATAATTCTATGAAATTATACAAACACCTCTGCAAAATAATGTAGAAAAATTTTCAGTTAAGAACAAACTGAAACATTTAAAATTAGACCCTTACTCTAAAAAATGCAAATCTGGGAAAAGATAGCTTAACATATGGCTTTCCTTCTCCGAGTAAACCACATTACTCTCTCCTGACCAGATCACTGGTAGTTAAAACTGTACCATCAACAGAATTTGCAGCCCATTGTGTGGAGTGTGCAGAGTTCATGGAAGCTGGAAATACAGCTGGCAGTTGAATAGGACTAGGGAACAGCAAAGACATTTAATATCTGTTACAAATTCATGTGGCCAGATGCCAAATATATGGTGGTCCTGGACAGCAGTAGGATGTGGACTGTATTACCACTCACACTGTACCAAATTGCAATTTACTTAATTTGTGCAGGACACTTAAGTGTCTCACGGCCCAGGACTTTTACTTATTGTTCTGATTTCCCCAAAAATTAATGTGGAATTAATTCCCACCTGACCTCTTCAAAGGCTAGAAAAAGTAGAGGAACTGCACAGCAGGACCATGTATTGTTAAGGTAGCCACTCTGGACAATTGGTAAGCAACGCCTTACTAAAGCAAAAGTGTGAGCATGGGGCATCTGATCACACCAGGGTAAGTTTTCTCTTCCCAGTTGGGGATTTGGTCCTCATGAAAGAGCAGTCCCAGACTGTGCGCATGCACTGTCTGTGTTTACAAAAAAACAGAGGGGAAGTTGACCTTGCCTGCAGAGAGGACCAAAGGGCAGACTCCTGAAGTCCCCTGGCATACTTACAATCAGCATGCCTGTTGTCAGCTTTCTTTTCAAATTTAGAAACAGAGCCTTTTCTCATCTCACTTGTTCCTGGCTGCAGAAAGGTCTCCAGCTATTTACGTATGTTGCAGAGGTGCCAAAAGACACACAATACGGCTGGCAGCTTCCAGGGGGCTTGGCTCCACTAACACTGCAACTACCCAGAGTTTTTTGGAAGCTACTTTATTGCAGCAAATCTTCCTTTTTTTTTTTTTTTTCCTGGGGACACTTTCATCTGTGAACTTCTACATATATACACTTCCTGGTCTGATAATCTTTTTCAAACTTCATGATTAGACAAAGGGTGCACAATGGTCTGTTAGCAGCTCATTTATTTATTATCCATGCACGAGCTGGATTAGCTAAAACACAAGTTCTCTAACCTATTGCACAAAATGTGAGATGAATTGCAGTTTGGTAAATGGTGTAGTTATTATGTCTTCTTTATGTATACTGCATCTTTAAATCTACTGAAGCAAAGGCATATGCAGAGAGTAGGAGCCATTTGTTCATTCTGTCAAGCAGAGTGGTTTAAAGTTTCAATTCATGTTGCTTTGGTTTGTTTCTCTAACAAACGCAAAAACTTTGGCTTTCTTAAAAAATGAAAATTATGAAGAAAATTTGTAATTATATTAAAAATGTAAATTTTGTTTCAATTAAGAGCCCCAAACTTAATTATTTTTCACTTTCTTCTCTCTTTTCTCCTTTTCTTTTTAATTTGGGAAAAGGAAAGAAATCTGAGAAAAAATATGGCAGAATTACCATACCTTGTTTGCACCACTTCCTTCTATGTTTTTTTCTTTAAAAGTCTACAGATAAAGGAGAAACTGAAAGGACCGAGTAAAAAGTATTTGGCTTTCCAATCTTCTCCAAAACTTGGTTTTCCCACAAACTCTCTCATGGTTAAATCAGAGTCATGGTGAACCACTTTCGTTCCTTACTGTTTCTAGGTAATCTCAATTAAAAGCCATGCAGAATGACAACAAAACACTGCCAATCATGTACTGTATGATAAAAATAAGTTCTTTGTATGTCTATGTTTTGGTGCTTTTGAATGTCAGAATATTCCTCAATTCAAAGAGGTTACTTTGAAGGGTTACTTCGAATTACTTTTTTGATACCCTCCAATGCTGTCCTCTTTTTCAGTTTCCCCAGAATGTTGCACCCCTTCCAGTATCACCACTGCTTTACATATCAAGCAGAATTCTTCCTGCAACTTCTTACCAACCATTTCCTTTTTGAGGAGGCTCCGCTCAGTTGTGGACAACCTCCTAGCTGCCATTGCTCCATGGGATCCCATACGTGCTGCTTCTTGATACTATAGTCTTATGTGAAGGTGAACCTCAAACCCAAGGAGATAACAAGTAATGCTTGGGCCTAGCAGCTGCTCCAGCCAGTCACCATGGATGATATGCAAACTTCAATTGGGGACTGGATGGGTATTTTAAGAACCACAGATGCACACTTGCAAAGTAGCTCTTTTAACTCATGGTGATACCAGCAGTGAGGGATGACATACAGCAGCATGTACACTTCGGCAACTAAGCGCTCAAAAGAACACGGTATTTCTTAGCACAACCTAAAGCATACCAACCCAGACTGTTTAAGCCATGATAGAGCGACATCTGATCTAGAGAGTAAATAATATTGGGCTCTCTCCGAGCAGCTGAATAGTATGGACTGCTGGAGAGAAATGTTAGCATATATGGAAAACAAGGAGATTCAGTCTGGAACTGGAAAACACAGAGGTGGGTTGTGGTGGAGGTAAAAGCTACTGGCAAGGGAGGAAATAATGAAATAGAGAGAAAAGACAACAAGGGGCTAGAAATCAGTGAGGAAAACCCGTGCACATGCCCCCAATGGAGAGAGTCCCCTCTCTCTGCTGAGCTTCCGCGCATGAAAGCTTGGGCAGAGCCTCAAGAAACCCTCAGCATGCTGACAACTCTGACTGAAAATATGAGTCATCAGCCCCCAAGATGACTCACGACCACACTCCACCTTGAGCTGCAAACAAAAATATAGATGAAGAGAAAGGTTGGGCTGAGGACAGTACTACAAGCCAGGGAATTTCTCAGCCTCTCACTATGTCAATGCTCGTGTTCACATTCAGCAGCTGGCGGCTGAGGAGGAGACAGCAGTGACCATCTGGGGAAGGAGAGAGAGGTGATATCCTCCCTCATGTTGCCTGCCAGGGAGGGAAACAATTTGGCAACAGAAGTAGGTACCCGAAAGACAGAAAAAGGGCAACTTGTACCCAGTAACTAGTTAGCAGGTGAAGTAGGAACATGAACAGGAAAATTACAAAGGGTTTTGCATCTCTTGGCTACTTGAGCTATGGCTGTGAGGTTGGCACTGCTGAATAGCTTGCCAGGATGAAACCTTGGCCTTATTAGAGCCACTGGGAATTTGGCAGCAGACCTGAGCAGAGCTGGTTTTCACCACAGCTTTAGTGCCACATGATACAAAGAAACAGCAAAGGTTTGAGGCCCAAGTGAAGGCCAAACTGTGTTACTGTCTAGCTAGGTGCACCCCAGCCAGATCTCCCTGAGCAGCTCTGCTCTGTGCCACAGGGAGCTCCCAGCTGGCCCTGGGCTGGTGGCCCTGCTCTGAAGGTGCCCCAGTGCTGGGCAGAGCAGCTCCACCCCAGGCTGTGCCTGGGCCCTGAAGCAGAGGCAAGGCAGTGTGCTGGCAGGGCTGTGCAGGCTCTGGGAGCTAAGGTTTTAGACATCACCTTGGCAACTGGCACATAGCCAGGCCATAGGAAGCTGTCTGCAATCACTCTGCTGCTAGTCTCTCTGCTACAGAAGCAGCTGTATTGCACTTAATTTCCATCACCTTTCTTTAAGTACAGGTTGATTGGGATGAGGGGGTAAGGTTGCTTGTGAGCCATTACTGCTTGGTGGAGCAGCACATCGTATCATGACACTATCGCTTCTCACTTCCCATTTAGTTCAATGCCACATCCTCTCTTGTTTCTCCATTATATTTGTTCAGACTACAAGTTACTGGAGCTGTGACTCTTAGCTCTTGGGCACTGTTTGCCCAACAAGGCCTTCATTTCCTTTGGCTCTTGGATCTACCAGTGAGATAATATTAAATCATTCACACGCTGTCTTGTCACATAGCACAGAACTGGCTTTCTTACACTGAGTCTTTCCCTGGACTCTTCAGGACAACCTGTGGATCATTAATATTCTGTTCCCGCAACAAAGTGAGTTGGGTCATTTAGTAGCATGTAAAAAAGTTATTAACACATATCTGAGCGGCAACATTTCAGCTTTTTTCCCCAGAGCAGTGAAATTCAGCATTAACTCTAAGCACAGTGAAGCATTCACTTTAAGTACTTCATCTTCTTTAATTACCTTCAGCATGGAATTCCCTTCACTTTTCATTCCTTTCTAGCAGCTTTCTACCTCCAGCTAAAATAATGCCCTTTCACTCCACTTTTTTACCAAAGCATTGCCTGAACATGGGGCCAAAGGATGTCATGATAGATAAACTTTTGCAGATACACTTAATGCTTGTATAAATTAATAAAAGCTCAAGTCAGAGCGTGCTTAATGTCAGACAAGTTAAATCGGAACCTGAATGGTGTGGGATTGTCTTTGTGCCCGTCATTCATGGCTGCAGTGTGCAGCAAACACCTTCCACTCAGGAAAGTTCAGTTTTCATGATTCTGTAAACAGCAGTGGTTACTGACTATCTGATTTTCTCAGCCAGGAGCCCTGCTTTGCTACACAGACTCAGCACTGCACAGACTCAGCCTTGCTCTTCAGAGATGCTTCCCTCTTCTCATTCCTACATAGATTCAGTTTTCACTGCCTGCTAGCTCCATGCTGCTGGTGCCCACCCGAAAGGAGCGGTCAAAAGCCATCAATGGCAACTCATTATATGCACAGAAACTCAGCCAGGAGATCGAGATGGAAGGAACAGATGGCCCATTCCAATACAGGACACTGTCACAAGGCTAGAAACACTTTCCCCCTTCCAAGGACCAGCCCATATGTGAGAAGCTACTAATACGTGAATGCTGTCCTGAATGCTTTTAACTTGCTCCTGCATGAAAATTTAGGAAAATTTGAGATGTTTTGAAGGCTCTGCTCTTTTTTTCTCTGCTCTTGCTGCATTGATTTCAAACATTTTCTGAGGTTATGCTCCTTGGCTTATAATAGTATGATTTTCTCTATAGTAACTAAGCTATTCTGCATAAAAATGTTAGGAATCAAGGTGTTAGAAAAGGCAAATGGCCCATCTAGATCTTTACCTGGCAATCTGCATCATAAAGTGGTTCTCTCGGTGCAATGCTCTGTCTCAGAAAACTACTCCGATGCCACACTTCATAATAAGACATAATGGCAAATTTCCCCCATGCCATAGTAACCCCACTTGTGCAATGTTCTCTAATGGACAAAGGTGAAAACAAAAAAAAAGGAAACAAATGAAGTATTTATGTCTTGTGGCAACGGTCCTGAAGCTTATTTTAGAATCTGCAATTTGAAGAGCTCTGCTTGTTTAGCCCAGCCAAGCAAAGGCTGGCACAAAATATGATTATCCCAGGTATATTTATAGAGGAGATACATTGGGGAGAAAGAAGAGCTAATGAAGAACAAATGGCACAAGAACAAATGGGAATAAATGAACCACAATAAAATTAGGCTGGAAATTAGAATATGGTTCTACCTGTGCTGTTCTGGAAGAGCCTCCCAGGAGGAGTAGAGGGGGGAAAAAACACATGCCTATTTTTAGGAAATAACAAGATTAGTTTATGAAAGTTTTATCATTGTGTGGCCTGATGGCTATGATAGCAGAAGATCATTTCAGGAGTCTTCTAGCCCTATATACTTCTCTTTCTAGAGCACTTACATTTCTTCTGAAAACAGGCTCCCAAAAGGCTCTTAGAATACCCTGACAGAGGCTTGTGTCTGTTATGTACCAGCCTTTTTGATCAAATTTTAATCCAATCTCATTTAAAGTGCAGACTGCAGACTTGAATGAAAAACAACAGTGATTTGCTCTACCAAGTCTATCCGATGTTTGTCCAAAAGATGCTTTCTGATTCACACCGGAATTAAATCACATGGCTTGCAGTACCCAAGAGGCAGTCTGAAGTCATCATTGAATATATTTATACTAACACAGTTAACCTCTGCCGGTAGCACAACAGGGGCTCAATGCCAGCACATCTTACAAATTCAGTAAGAGTCTGCTTTCAGACGTGGTAAGTCCCAATGTGTGAGCCCTCCAGTGCTGCACAACGTGCTCAGGGGTCTGGGGGCCAGTGCAGAGCCACGCAGGAGGAGTGTGAACTGCCATCGGGGTGCCATGATGACCATCCCAGTCCTCCATCTGGTCAGATGCCACATGAATAAAAGCCACAGCACATTTCCACCCCCACTGCCATACCTGTGGTCTGCATCACCTGGTCTGATACAAGACCCAAAGGAGAGTGCCCCTACATCTCCCATTTCTCTCCCAAACACATCATCTACGTTAATAAAAAGTATACTGCCTTACAAATCTTACCAAGCTGATACTAGGCAAGCATTGGGTAAATGAGAACTGGGCCCTTTCTGTATATGCAAGTAAATGTATATTTCTGCATATATAATATATATGCAAGCACACAACTGCAGGGCAGAGGAGTAAAATGCAGCTGAAATCACCACTGCAGTGCACCTGTCACATGGGGATTCTGCAGCAGCCTGGCAGAGCCACCACCGCTGCGTCCCCACCGGGCTGCCAGGGCCGAGTGAGCTGCTAGCAGCCTCCCTCCTTCACAAAGCCAGCAGCTACACTCAGTGTCCACCCAGCAGCACTGTGCTCTGAAGCCCTCTGTCTGCTCATGTTCAGGGATCCCATGATAACTGTCATGACATGCATTTTATAAAAAAACGCAGATCTGCACAGACCACTCCACTGTCATTGCTGCCTGACCAGAGAGGGAAAACCCAAGGAGGCACTTTACTGTGTTTCTATTTCTGCCTTCTGGACTGCAGAACACGTCACAGTTTAGCCAAGTGCTTGCTGAAATCTGACTTTCACAACACTAAATATAGGAAATGTGCACTCTGCAGCGACTAAATTTAGCTTTGCTGCGTTAGAGGGGGAGGTACCTTGTTATTGGAGGCAGGAAAGCAAAAACACTGCAGGCAGGGAAGCTTGGGGGATGCAGTAGCAGCCACTGGTATATTGTGCCAGCACAGGAAGGAACTGCATTAGAAAGTTTGGTTCTGGGTTTTATTTTCTCTTTTTAAACAGACCTGTCCAATGTTCTACTGAGGTCATACAGTAGTTCACCTCTTTCAGAAGAAATTATATATCTCTACACCCTAATATTCCTTATTTAAATTGAGGAGATACTTAAAAATAATACATGTTAAAATTATGGGTTGAAGGCATCTGAGCTTGCAATGGCTGGCATATAAAGCTTTATATAAAGATTCTCACATGCCGTGAATCATGACTACCTGACATAATCCTGGGCTGGCTTTTCAGGAATGTTAATTGCTGCTAAACAAGGAGGACTGGCCATCTCACAGCTGCAGCCTTTCACCTCTAAGTCACCTATTATAGCATATTTGGCAAGGGGGCTCACGACCTGGACTCTGTTCCCAAGCTGTGCTATTCGCCGTGGATTAGACAGCGTGCCATGGTTTCCCTACCTATTAGCTGCAGCTAGCAGAATTTCTCCTGTGCTGCAGAGAATTTCCAGAGCTGAGTGAAGAGTTAAACTCATTAACTCCGTCTAGATGGCATCTCTTTAGAAACCACAAAAGGCTGGGAGGATTTAAATAGACGGGATTTTGACCAAAATACTATGCAGAAAAACGTCAGACTGCTTGAAAAGCGGTTTCCTAGTGGGAATCATCACACATCCATCAGTAAGGGCAGGTGACTGCCCAGAAGCACCAGACAGCCTACACCTGCAGGGAGGGGACTGGCCAAGGCTGCGGGTGCATCATGGGAGATGTAGTCCAAGGAGGTGGCCCCACACTGAGCCGCTGACTAGAGGAGTGGCAGCAGCTGGTGTAAAGCTCTTTTCAGGAATTATGACGGCATTTCAGAATTGTAAGGGTTAGTTTCTTTTCAAAATTTTACAGAGTCCGATTTCCTCACTATGATTCTAATTTACCTGCAGTGTTCTCCAGTACAAAACAAGCCAGATCAGCTTCCAGGTGGAGATCTATTATAGAATCATAGAACAGTTTGGGTTAGAAGGGACCTTAAAGGTAAACTTAGTTCCAACCCCTCTGCCATGGGCAGGGACACCTCCCACCAGACCAGGTTGCTCAAGCCCTGTCCAACCCAGCCTTGAACACTTCCAAGAAGGGGGCATCCACAACTTCCCTGGGCAACCTGTGCCAGTGTCTCACCACCCTCACAGTGAAGAATTTCTTCCTGTTATCTAGTCTAAATCTACCCTTTTCTAGTTTAATACCATTACCCCTTATCGTATCACTACATGTCCCTGTAAAACAACCCTTCCCAGCTTTCTTGTAGGCCCCATTTATGTACAGGAAGGCTGCAATAAGGTCTCCCTGGAGCCTTCTCCAGGCTGAACAACTCCAGCTCTCTCAGCCTTTCTTCACAGGAGAGGAGCTACAGCCCTCTGATCATCAATATGTAATAAGAAACCAAATCAAAACACCATTTATTTCATCTTCACAAAGATTATTATGAAGATACACAAACTACATGATGAAGATGACCTGTTTTAAAAAGAAAATAATATTCGAATCCACTAAATGTTCTTGTCAGAACCAAACAACCCTCTTCCAAGTCTACATTAGATTCAGCCCCGGTTAATTCATGACAAGTGATACACGCACAACAGTTTTACTGTGAGCTGCTGACAAAACCATGTTAGTCACTGGACACCTAATGTCTATTGTCAGGAAGGTAAAGGTATCCAACACTTGTTCTCTAGTACAGACTGGCCCTTTTTCACCTACTCTTATAGCCCAAAACATTTTGGTCCTTGTTAACTTTCAAACTGTCCACATTAATTTTCTGGGAGAGTGTTATTCGGCTGGGGCCAAATCAGGTCAGTGACAACAGTTGCGCATTATAAACAAATCATACTCAGCATCTGGGAACAAACTCTGGGACTGTTTAATTTATTAGCACTAGATACAGTCACCGGGTTTAAACTGAGGAAACCAAAAAATCAAGACTGTCTGTCTCTCCCCTCCATACATCCAGCAAATAACATTAAATTAAGTACTGTTTGGTCTGACTCACAGGCTATGCACGTCTACCAGCTCTCTTGCCAGCAATTAACTCACCCCATCACTTCAAGTTTTGGTCCTGGGAGTCGACGATGGTGTAACTGACAGATTGAGGCACTGGAATAGATGAGTCCTTTCAGAAAGGCAACAATCAGCAGGATTTTAAAATTCAGGATATTTATCCTGTCCATCAGCTTACACTTTATTTTGCTTCTTTGTGTGCAAACCATGTTCCCTTGGACTCACGCACAGGCAGCCTTGGACCTTCAGAAGGTCCTACAAAAGTAGGAAGCAGGAAGTAGGAAGGCCTGGATGTAGCTGCTGACAGAAAAGGAGAAACCATTTCCAAATATAAACTCCTTACAACAAAATTTGAAAGCATGTGGAAAGGAAGGGATTCCATACAGGACCACCTCTAATTTGAATATTCTTGTGTTTTTCATTTCTGTCCCTGAGAGGCTAAAGGCAGGTTAATTCTACTCCTCTTTCAGTTAAGCCTTTCATGACCCTGATATTCTTTCTGTATTCTGAATATTTCAACTGGTCTAACAAAAGATATTACCTCTTCCTTTGAAACCTCTTCCTTCTCTGATACCAAGGGGCCATAAGCACAAACCCAATGAATAAAACATTAGAGGTGATATACCACTTGTACATTTGCTTCTTGAGATCTTTTTCTCACACTTCTCACACGTGTCAATGGAGATTTCACATACTAATTACTTGCAGCTATACAACATGGTCAGTGACAGCACAGCTGGAAATAAGTCTAATGAAACATGCAATGTAGCCTCATACACCATAGACTGATATTAACAAAAAAAAAAACAAACAAACAACCAAAGCACGTGATTACGCAGAGAAAGAAAAAAGATAAAATTAAGCAAATGGAACCAGGTTCCCAGGAGCTCCTTTGTCCATAGACTCGTCTCAAGAATTTTGGAATATTTTAACAATTCCAGCCATTTCTAACACTAGGGGCCATCATTCTCAGTCCTCTGGACTTTAAAAAGGCAAGGGATATTTTATCCTGTACAGGGTTTGGCTGTTGATTTTCTGTCTAATAGCTTGTGTGGTGCTATGTTTGGGATTTGTGACAAACCTAGTGTTGATAACACAGGGATGTTTTAATTGTTGCTGAGCAGTGCTTACATAGCATCAAGGCCTTCTTTGTTTCTCACCCTGCCCCACCAGCAAGGAGGCTGGGACTGCACAAGAAGCTGGGAAGGGGCACAGCCAGGGAAACTGACCCCAACTGACCAAAGGGATATCCCATACCACCTGACTTTGTGTGTAGCAGTAAAAGCTGGGGGAAGGAGTTACATGCGGAGTTAAAGCTTTTGTCTTCCCAAGGAAACATTATGTGTGATGAAGCCTTGCTTTCCCAGAGATGGAGAGCAACGGACATCTGCCTGCCAATGCAGGGAAGACATGAATAAATTCCTTATTTTGCTTTGCTTGCTCATGGAGTTTTTGTTTCACCTATTACACTACCTTTACGTCAACCCACAAGTTTACTCAATTTTGCCATTCCAATTTTCTCTCCCATCCAACAGGGAGGGTAGTGAACAGCTGGGTGGTGCTCATCTGCCTGCTGAGGCTAACCCACAACACAGCCCTGGCCCTGCAGGACATTCAGTAGGTAGCATGTGAGTGAGTTGTATATGTTGGTATTTCATCTGGAAAAAAGTATAACATTTTCCTTACACTTTATTCCACTATGCATTTTCAGACATTAATCATACTCTTGGTATGTATTCTACAATTTCATCTTATTGGATTAAATTCTTAATAATGACACTTACCCTCTTCAGCTTAACCCTTCCCGTCCTCATCAACATGAGTATGTATTCTCTCTTAGCTGCCATGTAGATGAATGTACTAATTTACTTTTTAAATCAATGTCAGCTGGAGAGAAGTTTTATGCATGTAACTGAGTTCTTTTGTTGTGCAAAACAGATTGTTTAGCTGAGCTCTGCCTTCTCAAAGAAGAACATCTTTGAGGTCTTCAATTTCAATTCTGTATTACTAGATTCAGAGTTACCTTCCTATTTCCTTATTTCCTTCTCTGTGAATGCAATTACTAAAGACACACAGAAGAAAACATGGGGGAAGTCCAGGTCAGCAAGTCAGTCCTCAGGTCAGCATTGACCACAGAAGTTTCTGTAACAGAAATTCCCTGAAAAGAAAACATTTCACCACCTGCCTATATATCTGACAGGCAGAGTGAAGGAGAAATGGGCTAGGAGACCTTGCAACCTGTAAACATTGTGGTTGGAACTATTACAATAAGCTATTAATATCATACATTTAAACAGATGGAGAAGGAAAGAAGAAAGCAAAGAAAGCACAAATGCTATCATCTTGTAACAAACCATGAGGACAGACAGACATGTTTGGATCATATCACTGACACAGGTGTTAGATACACATTATTTTGCTCACAAAGGATAAAATGAAGGCAACTGGTAAAATTACTAGACCTAAGGCAGTAAAATGGATCCATTAGTGAATCCGTTTGCTTACTTTCTGCATTTCAGTCAGCCTAAGATAGGCTCAGTGAGTGTGGTTATTTCCAGTTTTATCCTTCAGTTTACCTCCTGTCTTTTCACAGTGTAACTTCACATTTCCACTAAGTCTACGCTAATAAGAGCAGGCAAAGAAAGGCTAGTTTCATTTCTTTTAAAAAGAGATGAAAGTTTTTTAAAACTCATGGTTTTATTTACGTCACCTTACAACGTTACTTTGCAGGATTCATTTGGACTAACTAAACCTCCTAACTCTCTGGTTTGGATTCCTCATTGAAGAGGCGCACGTTTCCACACTGAGAAGGGCTGACTTTCTTTAAACAGGAGTGAGTTGGGCTCTACATTTATGAAGGCAGTTGATCTAAGTTATAGTTTCTTAAGAGCTGAAGAAGCTGCATTTCAAAGCATTCGTTGATCAAAGCTGCAAAGAATGACATTAGAAACAACAGGGGAAAGAATAAAATGAAGTAAACAAAGCAAAATCCCAAGCCTTCTGCCTGCCCATTCAACCACCCTGTGCCAAAAATGGAGCAGAATATAGACTAACTTATTATTATTTTTTTAATGAATTGTGAGTTATGTCTCTCTGGTTTCTAAGACATTTACATAACTGACTCGACATACATGAAGCGTAACTTTGAACTTCACAGGGCTGCTGCTTGCAAGAGAGTAAGCAGAGGTGGATTTGCCACCAGCCTGGCACATCCCATTGGTACTGCCCTATGCCACAAATAAATCCCAGGCCACGTGAGGAGGGAGAGGACCTACTGATGCTTGAAGCCCCCATCCAGAGCAGGCATACATCCAACATCAGTTACACACCCATCTCCTGCACAGAGTTTAAATACATTCTGGTAATTTAAAGTACAGGCAGGCAATAAGCAAACCTCTTAAATTAGTTTCAACATGAGAGGGAAATAGATTTCTATTGCTATTAGAAAGCCAAGCTCTTACTCCAAACCACCCACAGCAATTTGTTGTAATCACTGCTGACTACATGTTATTTTCTTTGATTTCACAATCTTTATATTTAATGAGGTAGCTTTGTCTTTTTTTGGAAACTCTAATTTGTTAAAAGTAAACAAGGTAGAGAAAAATCAATTCTTCAAAGTCTTAGAATAGAGGTTTTCATTTTAGTCAAATCTTTTTCTGATTATATTATTATACTTTAAAAAATGAACTTATTTTACATCTCAAATGAACTTAAAACAGCAAATGTTAACAATTAACTGTAATACTATAAATTAAGGAATTGAAAACTGTCATTTATTGAAACAGTGATCTTTTGTCAGTAGTTAAACTAGTCAATTTTTTTATAGAAAGAATTCAAATTATCATATCCCACTTTATAAATAAAGTGCAATAAACAATTTCCTGACTTAAGAGAGTTCTATTCATTCAAATGTCAGCACCTACGGAGTTTCTATATTGGCATATACACTGCTGTTATCCAGAATTTTGTAGAATGCAACTTTTACTGAAGATTTCAGAACTTGTTCAGTGTGGAAAATCTATTAAGTCATATTAGAAACTATTTAAAATGCTGAGTTTTAATGCATGAATCTGTGTTCCAGTCTTCTTTCAAAATTAACTTTATAAAAATTATAAGTAGAAAGTTAATTATGCTATAAATATGAAACATGTCATTCACCTTTTCCTAAATCTACTATAACGGGAATACTGGAATGCAAAAAAATATTTTTATATAATTGCTTAAGTGTGCATAGCTACTGAACATACTTATTAGCTTAAAAAAAACCCAAAACAAACAAAAAAACCACAAAAAAACCAAAACAAAAAACCCAAAACAAAACCAAAACATTTTGTGTAAAGATTTTTATTTGATTAAAACAACCAAACAAAAACATTCTATAGTTAGTGCTATAACTCTTGATCTGGGAAAATACAAGTACAGAAAAATGTAAATAAAGTAACTGAATTAAAAGACAATTTTAAGCTTGTGGATTTAAAACTGAAGTGACTTAAAATCAATCCCTCATAGATCTTATCTGGTGGTTGGTAGAAAATTATTTAATCTGATGAAATTTGCTTCATCCTAATTTGAGAATCATCTGTGAAAAATCTTCTGCACTAATTTGTTGTATTAAACATAATTATTATCATTAATATTATTTATCAAATAACTGTAGGCCAGCAATGCTTTATCTATAGATAATTTTCAGTTCTCTATGAGAATCCAAAATTGAAATTTTGAGGTGAATTTTCTCAGCCTCAACTGCACACATTATGCAGATCACAATGCAATCTTGCATTTCTACACCAGATAAGCACAATTCTTAGGTTTAGGCTTCCAGCAGAAATGCTTGCCTGCCTGAATTTTTTCCACTTGTATTCTCTACCTATTAGCCACCTTTGCTTAGATACCTATGATGCAGACCTCTGGTAAATAGCCACACAGGACATCTCTAAGAAGCAAGCAGAAACAGTTGTGTAGGAACTTCAATGAAGGTCTCTTACTTTCAGAATATAGCTGGAGTCTTATCCTAAATTGAAAAATTAAAGTGCAAATCACTTCTGACCATTAGGATGGGCTGAACACAGAGGTAGCTGCCTTTCCCCAGCAGATGTGCAATATTTGTGCACAGTTGGTGCAGAAACATCAGCAGTTATTTCAGAGTAAAATGCAGCATGATGCAGCATACAGTGCCCTGTCACTAATCAGCCCAGAAGAAAGGTCTTCCTAAATAGATTAATCAATGAGAGAAGTTCACTGTTCAAAGAAATTAATCCTGCAGAGATTTGAAGTATGCAAGAGAGCAAATGTAACCATCACCATACACAAAAGCTGTTATCTATACTTCTATACTGTATTGGGTTTTCTGTGAGGGGTTTTTCGTTGTGTCTTTGGTAATGGGGGAAGGGCTATGGAGATGGCCCTTTAAGAAGCTACCTGAAAAGCTGCCCCTTTTCCTCTGTCAGACCCACCTTTGACCAGGGCCAAGCCAATCAGGGCCCCTGTGAATTCATGTATTTAAGGGTGGTGCAGGGCATTTTCTCTCTCTCTCTGGCACTGGCCCTGACCAGCGCAGTCCTAGGTGCGGGTGGCGCAGCCCCAGCCCTGCCGAGCTAGGCTTGGCTGGCCCTGACCGCAACTTAAGCTTAAGCCCCGCTGCAGCTCTATCCCGAAAAAGAGAGACAGCTGGGAATTCCAGAACCATCAGAAGAGACCTGCAGCGGAGAAAGGAGTGGAGCCCAAGGAGAGCAACTTTTGAAGAACACCAAGGTCGGCTGAAGGAAAGAAAGGAGAGGGAGGAGGAGAAGGACGCAGAACCCAGGTTCCACCTTTTGCAACCCGTGACGAGAGCCAGGTTGACTGGCCTGCAGGCCGCAGAGTTCACCGGTGGGGCAGGGCCATATGAGCAGGGGCTGCCCCTGAAGAAGTTGTGACTCCGGGCAATGCATGCTGGAGCAGTTCGTGTGTGAGGAAAACTG